>NC_092106.1:6312956-6612956 GCF_045679555.1 Salvelinus alpinus | reverse complement strand
TATTTTGCCATATGCAAATAATGAAACATTTAAAAACCTACCAAAATGACCTCGAAAAACGGTCATATATAATTTCTAATAAATCATCTGACCTAAAGTAGCATTTTTAACCGTCTCGTAGACTACGAGAGAGAGAGAATAAACGTGAGTGCGTAAAAGAGAGAAAGGGAGAGCGGGCTACGCGTGGGCGCGAAGGAGAGAGCGGGAAGTGGCACGCGCACTACCCAGTTTATCAGTCGATATCAGACAGATGCGTGCGACAGTCGGAGAGTTTGAGTTTCAGAGGAAGGATATTAAACGTTAGCGTTTGCACTGTCGCTAACGGGGTCTGTGGGACATACTGAGCAAAAGATAAGGAATGGCAGTTGATATTTGTTGCCAATTGAGAGCCGTCTGGTAAGAGTTGAGAGCTTGTTTCGTTCTTATACACAAGTGTTATTAATTACTCATAAATGCGAATATCATTTGAACTGCCCTTACGTTGATTTTCTGGATTCTATAGGCATAGATATACATTTTGCGCAATGGCGCCCTAAATAGTTGCATATTTTCTTTAAAAATATGACTTATAGAACCGTTTTTAGACCCTGGAGACTTTCGAAGTTGCAGAAGAGCAACAAGATAAACGTACATAATTTGGGCGAAATCCACTGAATCAACACTGATTCACCAATGCCATCCCATTGGTCACAGACGTCAGTTCAATGTTTAGTTTTGATTTACATGTGGTTGAGTTATCATTAACGTGAATTCAAATAAACATGCCACCATGTCATTCGATTTAGGCAAAAAGTTGGGTGAAAAAACGACGAAATTCCCCAATGTTGATTTTTGTTGTTTCAAATCCAATCAGTTTTCCATGTTGATTCAAGGTCATCATATTGATTTTTTTGGTTGAAAGGACGTTGACTCAACCAGTTTTTGCCCAGTAGGATGGGTCCTAAGACTTACCCCAGCCTCTTCTGCTGCCAAAAAAGGGTGACTTCAAGAGCTTGAGGGGGCAACACCACAACACAACCCTTACAGCCTGACACACACAACCAACACAAACACACACTGAACCTCCAGCCATGCTGTCGAACGAGAGCTGTGAGAACAGCACCCATATCCACACAGACGGGAACCCGGTGGTGAGCACAGTGATGTTCATCCTGGGGGTGATGGGGAACTTTATCGCCCTGACCATCCTGGGTGTCCACCGGAAGGAGCGGCGCACCAAGTCCTCCGTCTTCTGCATCCTGGTGACGGGGCTGGCCCTCACTGACCTGCTGGGTACCTGCTTCCTTAGCCCCCTGGTGTTTGTGTGCTACGCCCGCCAGCGGTCCCTGCTGGGGCTCACTGGGGACCAGGGACTCTGTGGCCTCTTCGCCTTTGCCATGACCTTCTTCGGCCTGGCCTCCATGCTCATCCTCTGTGCCATGGCCGTGGAGCGCTGCCTGGCCATCAGCCACCCCTATTTTTACTCCAAGTGCGTCCGACGCAGCTTCGCCAAGGTGGCCCTCCTGCTTATCTACATCTTCACCTGCGCCTTCTGTGTTTTGCCATTCTTCGGCTTTGGCCGCCACAAGCAGTACTGCCCGGGCACGTGGTGCTTCATCAAGATGGAGGCGGCAGGCGAGGGGGTGGACGAAGAGAGGAAGGTTCTGGCGTTCTCGCTGTCCTACGCCTCGCTCATGGCGCTGCTGATCGTGGCGGTGTTTGTGTGCAACGGCTCGGTGATTGTCAGCCTGTGCCGGATGCACCGCAGCCAGATGACACGGCGTGGTTCGGTGGTGAACGGAGGGAGGAAGAGGAAGATGAGTCTGGGCTGGTTCGGACAGGGGGAGGAGGAGATGGACCACCTGATGCTGCTGGCCTCCATGACGGTCATCTTCGTTGTCTGCTCCTTGCCGCTCACTGTGAGTTGATCTCTCTCTTTCTCGCTCTCTCTCTTTGACCCATATCCCTGTGTGTGTATGTTTATGTGTGTGTACGCGTGGCCCCTGGCTATGACTGACACATCATCTGTGACTCAAACTCTATGTGACTTTCACTGTATTTACTCACTTTTCCTGTGACTGACGTCTTTCTCTGACTAACTCTTGAATCTTTAACTATTTGTGTCTCTTCAAGTGTCTTATCCTCTCTGTCTGGATCTCTCTGTATGTGATTCTGTCTGGTACCTTGTCGTGACCCTAGAGTACACTGTCATACTGTAGCTATTAGCCATTCAAAACCACTTCTCTCAACTCCTGATATCACTCCATGCACACATCATGTTAGCATTCTGTGTAAACAATGGCATGCCGCGCCGTCTCGCTCACTGTTAGATCGCTTTGGTGTTTTGATATTGAAGTGAAATGAGAACCGCCCTGTTTTTAAGAGAGTATCAGATCTGGGGGAACCTTTGTTCCCAGGAGGAAACTGTTAAAAAAAAAAAAACAAGCAGGCCAGTCTCCTCTCCTCTACTCCCATGAGGCCGTTCATTATAACATAGCCAATCCCCAGAGAGGTTTATCCCTTGGTTGCATAACCAGACAGTCATTATTTGGATAGTAAATAAAACCGAACGTTGATGTTTTGCCCCTCTAATTGAGAGGTGTGTGCTAAATCTGTCAGCCCCTGGAGGACTGGATCTGGCCTCTCCCTCCCTTTCCAGAGGGCCATGGGTCGGGTCCCTGCTTGGGCTATCCCTACCTGTGGGTGTTGTTCACTGGGTTTGACACTGAGCTTTTGGAGGCAGCTTCCTGTCCCTGTCTCTGGCCCTTCTGGCTGTTACCACACACACACACACACACACACACACACACACACACACACACACACACACACACACACAGACGGACGGACGGACGGACGGACGGACGGACGGACGGACGGACGGACGGACGGACGGACGGACGGACGGATGGACGGACGGACGGACATTTGTAGAACTACAGATATGGTGAGGGTTGATACCAAAACAATCTATGTTTTGCTGAAAGTCACTGTTTGAGTGTAAAGATATAAGCCTGCTATCCTTGGTTACACACTAAATAAGCTTGTCAGTTTCCTTTGAACTTAAATCAATCATTGATTTGTGCAACTAAGGACATTCCAGTTACCAAAGTAGTTAAAGAGTAACTACAAGGAATGAGGGTAATTGACTGTAATGTCAACTGTTCCCTTTTTCTTTAAGTCATTCAATACCAACCATCTCCCTGAGGTCTCTGCTGCCTGTGGGTGATACTCCATGATGAGACAGGAAGTTGACAGAGGTTTTTAAGGAACTCTGTTCGTGTAGTCTCAGTCAGGATCTGTGGTTGATATCTGAGGGAAATATACAGGCACGTCCTGACTCCTGAGTCATTCCTTCGACCATACGGTATCTATGGGGGTCGAATTTCCTTCACCTTCCAGCAATGATTTGGCGTACCTGTTGAAATTCAAAGCTAACCAAATACTTCTAAATGTGTAGGTAGTCAGCTTGATTCACATGCTGTCACGCCCTGGCCTTATTATTCTTTGTTTTCTTGATTATTTTAGTTAGGTCAGGGTGTGACATGGGGAATGTTTATGTTTTGTTGGTTTTGGGTGTTTATTTGGTAAAGGGGTTATGGGGTGTAGTAGATGGTTTTGTGTTGAGTGTATATGTCTAGCGTTGTCTATGTTGGTTAGTTATCTAGGAGAGTCTATGGTTACCTGAATGAGTTCCCAATTAGAGACAGCTGATTTCGGTTGTCTCTGATTGGGAGCCTTATTTAGGGTAGCCATAGGCTCTCATTGATTGTGGGTAATTGTCTATGTAAGAACGTTAGTAGCCTGTATGTTTGTGCACAACGTTTGTAGCTTCACGGTCGTTTTGTTATTTTGTTGTTTTGTTAAAGTGTTTTTGTGTCGTGTTCATCTTCGTGTTAAAATAGAAAGAAGATGGCATATTTTCCAACTGCTGCATTTTGGTCCGTTAATCCGCCACACGATCGTGACAGAATTACCCACCTTAGGACCAAGCGGCATGACCAGCGGCAACAGGAGAAATACAAGGATTCATGGACATGGGAGGAAATTTTAGACCGGGAGGTACCAGGAGAATATAACCGCCCCAAAGCTGAGCTGGAGGCAGCGAAAGCAGAGAGGCGGCGATATGAGGAGCTAGCTCGGAGACAGGAAAGGGAACCTACAAAGGATCTGGGCTACACTACGTGGGAGGAGATCGACAGGTGGGCGATCAACCCAGGGAGAGTGCCGGAGCCCGCCTGGGATTCTCTGGCGCAGTGCGAGGAGGGATACCGGCGAATGGAGGCAGCACGACGAAGCGGTAGGAAGCCTGTGGGAAAACCCAAAAAATTTCTTTGGGGGGGGCTTAAAGGGAGAGTGGCGAGGTCAGGTAGGAAACCTGCGCCTACTCCCTGTAATTACCGTGGAGAGCGAGAGTACGGGCAGACACCGTGTTACGCAGTAGAGCGCACGGTGTCTCCTGTACGTGTGCATAGCCCGGTGCGGGTTATTCCACCTCCCCGCACTGGCAGGGCTAGATTGAGTATTGAGCCGGATGTCATGAAGCCGGCCCTACATATCTGGCCACCAGTGCGTCTCCTCGGGCCGGTTTACATGGCACCAGCCTTACGCATGGTGTCCCCGGTTCGCCTACATAGCCCGGTGCGGGTTATTCCACCTCCCCGCACTGGTCGGGCAACGGGGAGCATTCAACCAGGTAAGGTTGGTCAGGCTCAATGCTCAAGGGAGCCAATACGCCTGCACGGTCCGGTATTTCCGGCGCCACCTCCCCGCCCCAGTTCAGTGCCACCAGTGCCTACACCACGTAACAGGCTTCCAGTGTGTCTCCAGAGCCCTGTTCCTCCTCCACGCACTCGTCCTATGGTGCGTGTCTCCAGCCCGGTATCACCAATTCCGGCACCACGCACTAAGCCTTTTGTGCGTCTCCAGAGTCCTGTGCATCCTGTTGCTGCTCCCCGCATTAGCCCTGAGATGCGTGTCCCCAGTCCGGTACCACCAGTTCCGGCCCCACGCACTAGGCCTAATGTGCGTCCCCAGGGTCCAGTATGCCCTGTTCCTGCTCCCCGCACTAGCCCTGAGATGCGTGTCCCCAGCCCGGTGCCACCAGTCCCGGCACCACGCACCAGGCCTACAGTGCGCCTCAGCCGGCAGGAGTCTGCCGTCTGCACAGCGATGACTGAACTGCTCGTCTCCCCAGCGCCATCTGAGCCATCCGTCTCCCCAGCGCCATCTGAGCCATCCGTCTCCCCAGCGCCATCTGAGCCATCCGTCTGCAATGAGCCTGCAAAGCCGCCCGTCTGCCATGAGCCTGCAAAGCCGCCCGTCTGCCATGAGCCCACTGAGCCGTCCGCCAGACAGGAGCCGCTAGAGCCGCCAGCCAGACAGGAGCCGCTAGAGCCGTCCGTCAGACAGGATCTGCCAGAGCCGCCAACCAGACAGGATCTGCCAGAGCCGCCAACCAGACAGGATCTGCCAGAGCCGCCAACCAGACAGGAGCAGCCAGATCAGTCAGCCAGCCATGAGCAGCCAGATCCGTCAGCTAGCCATGAGCAGCCAGATCCGTCAGCTAGCCATGAGCAGCCAGATCCGTCAGCCAGCCATGAGCAGCCAGATCCGTCAGCTAGCCATGAGCAGCCAGATCCGTCAGCTAGCCATGAGCAGCCAGATCCGTCAGCTAGCCATGAGCAGCCAGATCCGTCAGCTAGCCATGAGCAGCCAGATCCGTCAGCTAGCCATGAGCAGCCAGATCCGTCAGCTAGCCATGAGCAGCCAGATCCGTCAGCTAGCCATGAGCAGCCAGATCCGTCAGCCAGCCATGGGCCATCCCTCAGTCCGGAGCTGCAGTCCTTCAGTCCGGAGCTGCAGTCCCTCAGTCCGGAGCTGCCATTCTTCAGTCCGGAGCTGCCCCTTATCCTGGTGCTGCCCCTTACCCTGGTGCTGCCCCTTACCTTGGTGCTGCCCCTTACCCTGGTACTGCCCCTGACCCTGGTACTGTCCCTGACCCTAGTACTGCCCCTGACCCTGGTACTGCCTCTTACCCTGGTACTGCCCCTTAGTCCGGAACTGCCCCTGAATGCAATGGGGTTAAGGTGGAGGGGGGTCGTTTGGAGGAAGCCTAGGAGGTGTTTAGGTACTGTGGTGACGTGGGGACCGCGACCAGAGCCGGAGCCGCCACCGTGGATGGAAGCCCACCCAGACCCTCCCCTAGACTGTGTATGGTGCGCCCGGAGTTCGCGCCTCAAGGGGGGGGTTATGTCACGCCCTGGCCTTATTATTCTTTGTTTTCTTGATTATTTTAGTTAGGTCAGGGTGTGACATGGGGAATGTTTATGTTTTGTTGGTTTTGGGTGTTTATTTGGTAAAGGGGTTATGGGGTGTAGTAGATGGTTTTGTGTTGAGTGTATATGTCTAGCGTTGTCTATGTTGGTTAGTTATCTAGGAGAGTCTATGGTTACCTGAATGAGTTCCCAATTAGAGACAGCTGATTTCGGTTGTCTCTGATTGGGAGCCTTATTTAGGGTAGCCATAGGCTCTCATTGATTGTGGGTAATTGTCTATGTAAGAACGTTAGTAGCCTGTATGTTTGTGCACAACGTTTGTAGCTTCACGGTCGTTTTGTTATTTTGTTGTTTTGTTAAAGTGTTTTTGTGTCGTGTTCATCTTCGTGTTAAAATAGAAAGAAGATAGCATATTTTCCAACTGCTGCATTTTGGTCCGTTAATCCGCCACACGATCGTGACACATGCAGACGATAAGAAAGATTCCCCTGCAGATTGGACCTGGACCTGTGATACCTGAGCAGGGCCGGCTCCACACATAAGTGACATAAGCAGTCACTTAGCCTGGGGCCCCCAAAATGTTGTGTGTGTGTATATAAATATATATATAGATATATCTTCTTCTTTTTTTTACAGTGAGCACCATAATTCATTGAACAGTGACCATTTTTTAGTTATTTTGGTTCTGTACTCTAGCGGTTTGAGTTTGAAAGGATACAATGGCAATGAGGGTGAAGTGCCGACTGTCAGCTTTTATTTGAGGGTATTTTCATACCTATCGGATGAACCGTTTAGAAATGACAGCACCTTTTGTATATGGTCCCCCCATTTTAAGGTACTACAAGTATTTGTTGAATTGGCTTCACAGATGTGTGTTAGGCAGGTGTATTCATTTGTGTCGTTAGTGAATGCAAGAGAGCTGTTGATGAAAAAAAAAAAAATGAAAAAAAAAAAAAAAAAAAAGAAGAGTATTGATTCTAGACTTTGCTATTGCCTTTGGAGGTTGTTGTTGTTGGGGTGTGACAACATGACAGCAGTGTCGATGCAAATGAAGCTGGCCGTCATAAGGCTCAGAAATGAAAATTGATCAATCAGGTACATTGCAAAAACCCTGGGCATGCCCAAGTCAACAGTTTTGTTCATCATTAACAAGAAAAAAACAACCGGTGAACTCAATTATGTCAAAAGACACGGTAGACTGAGGAAGACCACTGTAGTGGATGACCGGAGAATACTCTCTATGGTGAAGAAAACCCCCCTGACAACAGCCCAACAGATAAAAAACACTCCGCTCATTTGTGGCCTGCTGGAGGTCATTTTGCAGGGCTCTGGCAGTGCTCCTCCTTGCACAAAGGCGGAGGTAGCGGTCCTGCTGCTGGGTTGTTGCCCTCCTACGACCTCCTCCACGTCTCCTGATGTACTGGCCTGTCTCCTGGTAGCGCCTCCATGCTCTGGACACTACGCTGACAGACACAGCAAACCTTCTTGCCACAGCTCGCATTGATGTGCCATCCTGGATGAGCTGCACTACCTGAGCCACTTGTGTGGGTTGTAGACTCCGTCTCATGCTACCACTAGAGTGAAAGCACCGCCAGCATTCAAAAGTGACCAAAACATCAGCCAGGAAGCATAGGAACTGAGAAGTGGTCTGTGGTCACCACCTGCAGAACCACTCCTTTATTGGGGGTGTCTTGCTAATTGCCTATGATTTCCACCTTTTGTCTATTCCATTTGCACAACAGCATGTGAAATTTATTGTCAATCAGTGTTGCTTCCTAAGTGGACAGTTCGATTTCACAGAAGTGTGATTGACTTGGAGTTACATTGTGTTGTTTAAGTGTTCCCTTTATTGAAAATGAAAATGACTTTGACAAAATTAGAAATATCTAACATCTGAAAATGTAGCTAGCTAGACTATCTTACCCAATACATCATGGTTTGACGCTTCTCCCTGTCACGGATGCCATGGTTGCCATTAGTTTGAAGATGTAATCCAGAGACAGGTGTTTTCTCCATCTCCTTAGCTATCATACTCTAATTCCACTGATTTCAAAACTCGGTCCTCCAGACAGTGGAGAGCAACACTTAAGCAGTTCTGCGTTAGACAGGATTACCTACAAATATTGACCAGCTCAAATGGACAGAAGTGTGCTATATGTTACTCATCTCTCGGCATGTCCAGCCCACTCATTATCTCAGCCAATCATGGCTAGGTTGCTGACTTTTTCTGTGGCTAAACCAACTAGGCTCGTAATTTAACCGTTTATTCATGTTTACAGATGGAATTTACATTTTTTATGAAGGCATATGAAAGTTCACATGTTCCAGAAGGCATTTCTGCCAAGTAACGCATTTTGATAAAAAAATATGAAGTTCAAATGAAGTAGATGAAGTAGTGACCCACGATATACAGTTGAAGTCAGAAATTAGATACACCTTAGCCAAATACATTTAAACTCAGTTTTTCACAATTCCTGACATTTAATAGTCAGGTAGTAAAAATTCCCTGTCTTAGGTCAGTTAGGATGACCACTTTATTTTAAGAATGTGAAATGTCAGAATAATAGTAGAGAGAATGATTTATTTCAGCTTTTATTTCTTTCATCACATTCCCATTGGGTCAGAAGTTTACATACACTCAATTAGTATTTGGTAGCATTGCCTTTAAATAGTTTAACTTGGGTCAAACATTTCGAGTAGCCTTCCACAAGCTTCCCACAATAAGTTGGGTGAATTGTGGCCTATTCCTCCTGACAGAGCTGGTGTAACTGAGTCAGGTTTGTAGGCCTCCTTGCTCGCACACGCTGCTGCCCACAAATGTTCTATGGTATTGAGGTCAGGGCTTTGTGATGGCCACTCCAATACCTTAACTTTGTTGTCCACAATTCTGGAAGTATGCTTGGGGTCATTGTCCATTTGGAAGACCCACTTGCGACCAAGCTTTAACTTCCTGACTGATGTCTTGAGATGTTGCTTCAATATATCAACATCATTTTCCTCCCTCATGAAGCCATCTATTTTGTGAAGTGCACCAGTCCCTCCTGCAGCAAAGCACCTCCACAACATGATGCTGCCATCCCCGTGCTTCACGATTGGGATGGTGTTCTTCGGGCTTGCAAGCATCCCACTTTTTCCTCCAAACATAACGATGGTCATTATGGCCAAACAGTTATATTTTTGTTTCATCAGACCAGAGTACATTTCTCAAAAAATACGATATTTTGTACCTGTTTCCTCCAGCATCTTCACAAGGTCCTTTGCTGTTGTTCTGGGATTGATTTGCACTTTTCGCACCACAGTACGTTCATCTCTAGGAGATAGAACGAGTCTCCTTCCTGAGTGGTATGACGGCTTATGACCTGTTTGTACAGATGAACGTGGTACCTTCAGGCGTTTGGAAATTGCTCCCAAGGATGAACCAGACTTGTGGAGGTCTACAATTTTTTTTCTGAGGTCTTGGATGATTTCTTTTGATTTTCCCATGATGTCAAGCAAAGAGGCACTGAGTTTGAAGGTAGGCCTTGAAATACATCCACAGGTACACCTCCAATTGACTCAAATTATGTCAATTAGCCTATCAGAAGCTTCTAAAGCCATGACATCATTTTCTGGAATTTTCCAAGCTATTTAAAGGCACAGTCAAATTAGTGTATGTAAATGTCTGACCCACTGGAATTGTGATACAGTGAATGATAAGTGAAATAATCTGTCTGTAAACAATTGTTGGAAAAATTACTTGTGTCTTGCAAAGTAGATGTCCTCACCATAGATAGATGCCAAAACTATAGTTTGTTAACAAGAAATTTGTGGAGTGGTTGAAAACAAGTTTTAAGGACTCCAACCTAAGTGTATGTAAACTTCCGACTTCAACTGTACGCCTAGTGTCCTGAAACGGGTCACATTTGGTTGTGTATCAGCAATTTTTCTCTTGTTATGTCAGTCACTGACATTCACTCAATTAGCAATGACCGCTCATCATTTTTCGATTGGTTAGTTAGCTGGCTAGACTATCTAAACTTGCAGTAATCATGGCTGAATACCAACCAGGCACGCCAAATCTCGTTTAGGGCTCCTAAAAGGCTAGAGACGGCCCTGCCTGAGGGAAATTTAAGCCAGGATACATCCTGAGTGTCATGTCAATGCCATTAATCTGGTGAATAATTTAATAGCTTGTTATTAAGGAATCACCCAACTGACTCACACAACACCTCAGACATGCCACACTGCCGGTGTCTGTGTGGGTGTGTGTGTGGGGGAGGGTGCATCTATGTGTGCACGTGTGTTTGTGTGTGCCTGTGCGTGCGTGCATCTGTATGTGAATGACTATGAATCGATGAGAGCGAGGTAATGGAGCAGTGTGTATCGGATGAGATGAGTTCAGCACAGTGCATGTCAAGGCAGTAGTATCTCCTCCCAGCTAAGCCAAGCTGCTTGACCTACAGCCCCAGGCCTATAGTTAGGATGTGGGGTTAGAGTGTAAGACTGCCTGCCTCTCTGGAGATGAAAGACTGTTGGAACATGATGGAAACCTGAGCAAGAGGAGATGCAGGATGGCGGAAAGAAACTAGTTTTGGAACTATAGTTCCCTCTTTAATATGGTATTAATATGATAAGAATGTATTTGTATTTATTATGGATCCCCATTAGCTGCTGCCAATGCAGCTGCTACTCTTCCTGTGGTCCAGCAAAATTAAGGAAGTTATATCATTTTAAAAACATTCCAATACATTCACAGATTTCACAACACACTGTGTTCCCTCAGGCCCTTACTCCACATATCTACAATAGAAAATCCATGTGTGTATGTTATTGTGTGTGTATGCATGTGTCTGTGCCTATGTTTGTGTTGCTTCACTGTCCTTGCTGTTCCATAAGGTGTATTATGGAACAGCGGGTGTATTTCTTTAGCTGTTAAAAAAATAATAATAATAATTTTACTGCTTGCATCAGTTATTTGATGTGGAATAGAGTTCCATTTAGTCATGGCTCTATGTTGTGGTGTGTGCATCCCATAGTCTGTTCTGGACTTGGGGACTGTGAAGAGACCTCTTGTGGCATGTCTTGTGGGGTAAGCATGGGTGTCCGAGCTGTGCGCCAGTAGTTCAAACAGACGGCTTGGTGCATTCAACATGTCAATACCTCTCATAAATAAAAGTAGTGATAAAGTCAATCTCTCCTCCACTTTGAACCAGGAGAGATTGACATGCATATTATTGTTAGCTCACTGTGTACATCCAAGGGCCAGCCGTGCTGCCCTGTTCTGAGCCAATTGCAATTTTCCTAAGTCCCTTTTTGTGGCACCTGACCACACGACTGAGCAGTAGTCCAGGTGTGACAAAACTAGGGCCTGTAGGACCTGCCTTGTTGATAATGCTGTTAAGAAGGTAGAGTAGCGGTTTATTATGGACAGACTTCTCCCCATTTTAGCTGCTGTTGTATCAATATGTTTTGACCATGTTTACAATCCAGGGTTACTCCAAGCAGTTTAGTCAACTCAACTTGCTCAATTTCCACATGATTTATTACAAGATTTAGTTGAGGTTTAGGTAGTGATGCACCGATATGACATTTTTGGCCGATGTCCGATATTTTCCTTGCCCCCCAAAAATATTTTGCAGCCTTTTAAGCATTCTAGTACAGTTAAATAGTTAACAAACACACATGGACGCAGCGGTCTAAGGCACTGCATCTCAGTGCAAGAGGCGTCACTACAGTCCCTGGTTCGAATCCAGGCTGTAGCACATCCGGCCGTGATTGGGAATACCATAGTGCGGTGCACAAATTGGCCCAGTGTCGTCCAGGCTGTCATTGTAAATAAGAATTTGTTCTTAACTGACTTGCCTAGTTAAATAAAGGTTTCACACACACACCACACTGACCAAAAAGTTATTTTGTTGGCATTTACGTATGTCCCCATTACCAGCAAAACATACTCAAAACATATTTTTTTCACTTACTTGCTGTGCTCTTTGGTTGTTCAGTCATTTTATTCTCAACCAGGATTTCTATGGAATGCCGTTTGGGTCTTTGCGTGTCAAAAAAGATACATGTCAAATAACACACCTGTTTCAGTAGCTATAGTTAGCTAGCTAACTATATAGCTAGGTGTCATCATCTAAAATAACCCTAATTTATAAGACAGTTCTTATTTGATTAATGGTGGTCGGACCCATCTATGTGAAGCTAGCCACAATAAGGATTAGCCACAATAGTGTACTTTGCGGTTAGCCTTCAAAATAAAAGTATGGCATAATTATACTATTTGTATTCATTTGCATTACTGTCAATGACATACTGTTATTTTGAAGGCAAACTGGAAATTCCACTATTGTGCATAATCCTTATTGTGGCTAGCTTAACAAGCCATAACCCGGTGCGGTCGTGCCTCACTAGCCAGATGAAGCTAGCTGGCTGCTTATAAAACATTAGGGCAACAGGGTTAAGTTGCTGACTAGCTATTTATTTTCATGAACTGAAGTTCAATTTCAATAGGCGAACAACAAGTGTCAACCTAGCTAGTACTTACTCACAAGGATTCCTAAATCATTGCTAAGAATAATGAAAATGACTCCAGGTTCTACTGGTCATTTGTTTTCAGGCTGGTTGTTTTGGTGCTAACTAGGTACCAAGCTAAAGCTAGCTAGCCCAGAAGTTGCGGTCGAACAAATTATGCTTTATTACCAAAGCGGTATTGTAAACACGTAGTACGTGGCCGGTGTTTGCTTGTTTGCTGACTTTTTTTGTACAGATTTGACAGTGCTACTGTATCTTCTTTGACACGCAAAGATCCAAACGGCGTTCCATAGTATATATATTGTGAAGCTAATAGCAGTGACGCTATTACTGTGTAACTCCCGTAGGGCAACATCTGAAAAATAGCGCACTTGGTTGTGTGTACTGGTGCTCGACCAGTCGGCGAAAGAAAACATCACCCGTGACAGAGAACGGTTGATTGTCAAGGGCAATGAATACCATTATCTTGGCTTTAATGGATTTCGCCTTTGAGTTGTCGAGCTGAAATTTTGTTATCCTTTTAACTGACTGGTCGACTTGTTGACAGCTCGATCCACACAGCAAACATTGTGGGCTAGTTTAGGAATGCTGTGTTGCACGTATAGCGCAAAATTTGACGTGGCGTCATTACGTCATGTTTCTACGTTATATAGGTATGCACGTCAGCTTTGACATCGGTTTTGCATATCGGGGCGTTAAACTAGACATCGATGTTGGCATTTGAAGCTAATATCTCCCGATTCCGATATGTTCACCGATTTATATCGTGCATCCCTAGGTTTAGGGTTTAGTGAATGATTTGTCCCAAATACAATGCTTTTAGTTTTAGAAATATTTAGGACTAACTTATTCCTTGCCACCCACTCTGAAACTAACTGCAGCTCTTTGTTAACTGTTGCAGTCATTTCAGTCTCTGTAGTAGCTGACGTGTATAGTTTTGAGTCATCCTACATACATAGACACATTGGCTTTACTCAAAGCCAGTGGTATGTCTTTTAGTCAAGATTGAAAAAAGTTATGGGCCTAGACAACTGAACCTGGGGAATTCCTGATTCTACCTGGATTATGTTGTAGAGGCCTCCATTAAAGAACACCCTGTGTGTTCTGTTAGACAGGTAACTCTTTATCCACAATATAGCAGGGGGTGTAAAGCCGTAACACATACGTTTTTCCAGCAGCAGACTATGATCGATAATGTCAAAAGCCGCACTGAACAGCCACCACAATCTTTTTATCGTCAATTTCTCTCAGCCAATCATCAGTCATTTGTGTAAGGCTGTGCTTGTTGAATGTCCTTCCCTATATGTGTGCTAAAAGACTGTTGTCAATTTGTTTACTGTAAAACAGCATTGTATCTGGTCAAACACCAATATTTTCCAAAAGTTTACTAAGAGTTGGTAACAGGCTGATTGGTTGGTTATTTGAGCCAGTAAAGGGGGCTTTACTATTCTTAGGTAGGGGAATGACTTTTGCTTCCCTCCAGGCCTGGGGGCACACACTTTCTAGTAGGCTGAAATGGAAAATATGGCAAATAGGAGTGGCAATGAGAGTCTAGTTTACATAATGCTCTTACCACTTCTGTCAATACTGAGCACACATACGCACAGTACACACACACACACAGACTCACAGGCAGGCTGCCATCTCTGTCCAGTTCTTAATAATGGAATGCAAACACGTTGATGTAACACTATACAGTAGAGCACAATGCCAGGCGCTGAAGAATAGATGCTTTTCTCACAGTGGTCTGCTTTCAGCACCGCCACAAGATCTAGCGAGGCTGGCTGGAACAAGTGAATGTGAGAGAGATGGAAAGAAGAGATAAATATAGTGCGTTTGGCTGATAAGATGGGGATGTGTTTGCTTTCAGTCTGTCTACTCTACAAGGGATGGATGGGGTGAGGGAGGGAAGGAGGGAGGGAAGGAGGGAGGGAAGGAGGGAAGGAGGGAGGGAGGGAGGGAGGGAGGGAGGGAGGGAGGGAGGGAGGGAGGGAGGGAGGGAGGTTGAAAACCAGAGAGAGAGAGATGAGTGCCCTGGACTGATGCTGCTTGATACAGTGTCGGGCATTTCCATGTAAAAGGCTCCATGACCACTAATGTGAAATTTATAGGCGCATTTCAAATTTGGTGTCAAATGAAAGCTAAGACTTTTTTTTTTATTAAGGCATATATCAATTCTTCAACCATTTTCCATCTTAAAAATGTGGAGTAAGTAAAGTCTTTCTGGTCAACTAGATGGAAAAGGGTTCTTGTCTTCTGGAAGTTTAAGAAATATTGCCTTTGTCTTGTCATTTTGTCACCAGAAATAATTAAAGTTTACAGAAGTAACAGGTAAAGGTAGAACTACCAATTAGTTATAGTGTTTTTACTGATAACAATTTACTTTATGATTTATTAGGTGATTAAAATGTTACCGATTTGGTAACAGAATGACCAAATAAGCAGTAACAGAATGACTGCAACTGAATTGGCTACAATGGGAATTCATAGTAGTCACAAACCACAGTTGAGTCACCTTCAACTGTCCTTTCTTCCACTGGCATACTGTTATGCTCAGCTCATAACTGTTTTCTTTCTGTTGCGGGGGGTTAAAAGCAAGCGTGTCTCTTCTCCCTCTCCATTACCTCTCCTAGCTCAGACTGACACCTACCCATGAGCCCCCTCTTTTTCCGTTTACTGTAACCAGACCTTTCACCTACTGAGCACCGACTGACACCCGATGTTGAAAATGGACGTTGAAATTTGGTCAGTTCAAATCTGGACCAATCATAGCCCACTGAATGAACATTGTTTCAAAGTCATTTAAATAAAAAAAATGGTGACCTTAATTTATCAATCAAGTTCAACGGAGGAGCGAAAACCCGCAGACAATCGGACCTCCTTGGAATGAGTTTGACGAGTGTTATCGGATGTTAATCCACTTCGCTTACTGTAGTTCAATAACCAAAATATATTTCTTTAAACTCAATGTCTCATGTCATAGCTAGCACCCCCTTCTTTCTGCAGACATCTTTGAATCTTAATTCTGAGTATATGTAAATATTTAAGAGTTTTTGGAAAACGTGGTCGCATAAAAAACAGAGGGAGATTTTACCGTAATTCTGTAACCAAACTGGACAACTGTACTGTTATTTGAGTTAATGTATTTTTGTAAAGATTTCAGTGGAAAATGTTCAAAGTAGTCCATGTGTTGTGTGGTTTGTTTAACTTTGCAATACAGTGAAAAAAAACGAGTCTCACTTTCATTCTGTTAATTGCCCTTCACTAGTTTCTGAGTGCAATAGTGGTTAGAATCAGTCTTGTTCCCCAACAGTACATTTCATCCAGACAGAAAATGTGCTTGTTTTAATTAACATTACAAATCAAATTGTATTTGTCACAAATTCTTATTTACAATGACGGCCTACCCCGGCCAAATCCGGTCTAAGGCACTGCATCTCAGTGCAAGAAGCGTCACTACAGTTCCTGGTTCGAATCCAGGCTGAATCACATCTGGCCGTGATTGGGAGTCCCATAGGGCGCCGCACAATTGGCACAGCGTCATCCGGATTTGGCCGGGGTAGGCCGTCATTGTAAATAAGAATTTGTTCTTAACTGTATTATCCTTTCCACACTGTGCCACGCAGCATGATATTGGCAAAAAAATATAGGCCTAGTTAATTGGTGAATGGTTGAAATAATGGAATCAATAGTTTGGAATATAGTGGTCAGCACCTTGAATACATTGTTTTACATGACTGCGAATTAATAAACCAGGGAGGAATTATTGACAGGGTAGGAAACAAAGTGTTGGTCAGTGTTTCCAGGTGATCCTAATTAGGTGTTACATTGTGTTTTCTTACTTAATTTAACATATTCATGCTTTGCCTATTCCTCTCTGATAAGATACCGTTGTACAAGCATGCTTACCTAGGCATACACCGGCACTGGTACCAGGCAGTATTAGCTAGCTAGTTACGTTTGCTCTGACTCTTATGCCTTGATCACACCGACAGCGTCATTACGCAAAATGGTACGCAGCATCTGGATATGTGAGCAACAAAAGTTCAACATTCACCTTCTGCCACCATTTCTGTCAAGCCATCTACGCATAAAGTTTGACGCATATGTTCAATAAATCCAACGTATGCACCACACAGAACGCAATGCAACTGCCCCTGCAACACAATGCTGCAAGGCAAACACAGCGTCCCGTTGGAAATTAATGTACTACCAAAATGCAATTACGCTGTCTGTGTGATTGAGGCGTTAGTACATTTAGCTAACTAGCGATTAGCATTGGCGGCTAACACAAATTGTTAAGAAAAGACAAACTAGCAGATAGTAGTTTGCAGACAGATAAACAAACTAATAGTGTATAGAACACTTGTGGAAAGCAGCATGTCACCAACATTGTTGCATCCATCTGACCATGCAGAATGAAAGGAAAGAAAGTGCTCATGACTCTGTGGTCGAGCAACTGCTCTCTCCTTGAGTGACAGGGAGCAGAGCTTGGTGTGGTTAGCAGCATGCAGCAGAGGCTGAGCACAAGAGGAGAGAGAAAGAAAGAGATGACTCAAGTAGCAAACGGCGTAAACTATAAAAACTGACATTATACGCACCGGAGTTAGGGTTGCACATTTTGGGGAATATCCAGAGGTGGAAACTTTCTGTGGGAATTAACGGGAAGATATGGGAATTAACAGAAATATATGCAAATTTGATATTAGTACCATTTAAATGTAGATGTGTTTTGCATTGGATATATTTACCATATCATATGGAGACAAACATACACCTTTTACCTTATCATAAGTAGACATAATTGAAAATGATAAAATCTTTCCAATAGACAAAAATAAAATAATATGTTTTACGAATTGAACTTCAATTAAATGAGTTGACTCTTCACATGGGATGATTTCACTGAACAACAAAAGAAAGGGAATATTGAATGATCCCCAATGATCCATCGCATCTCCCAAAAACACTTTCAACATACATCTGTAAAATGATAGTCTAGAAACTAAAGCTTTGGTTGTCTTCCTCTCCGGCTTCTGTGTCATCTCCCTGGAACTCCTCAATGTCAACCTCTTGAACATCAGACTCTGAGGCCTCATCTTCACTGTCACTTTCCAACCTTGTTGAGGATGGCTCGTTGTCAGGCTCAAAAAGCCTCAAATTTGCCCGGGTGGCCACCAATTTTTCAACCCTTGTATTGGTCCGCCTGTTGCATGCTTTGGTGTGTGTGTTCCCTAACAAGTACCAGTCACTGTCACGTTCCTGACCTTATTTTTCCTTTGTTTAATTTTGTTTAGTTGGTCAGGACGTCAGCTGGGTGGGTAGTCTATGTTTTGTGTTTCTATGTTGGGGTTAATGTGTTGCCTGATATGGTTCTCAATTAGAGGCAGGTGTTTGACGTTTCCTCTGATTGAGAACCATATTAAGGTAGGGTGTTCTCACTGTTTGTTTGTGGGTGGTTGTCTTCCGTGTCTGTATGTCTACCACACGGGACTGTTTCGTTTGTCGTTCGTGTATGTAGTCTGTTCCTGTTCGTGCGTTCTTCGTAGTTTGTAAGTTCTCAAGTCAGGTCTGTCTACATCGTTTTGTTGTTTTGTAATTTTTCAAGTATATTTTCGTGTTAGTGTTCGTTTACGTCTTGTTAAATAAATTCATTCATGTCTTCATCACCCGCTGCGCCTTGGTCCAATCTCTCTCCGCAAGACGAACGTTACAGAACCACCCACCAAACAAGGATCAAGCAGCATGAGAGGAACCAGCAGCAGCGGCCAAAAGACCAGGACTCGTGGACTTGGGAGGAAATATTGGACGGAAAAGGACCCTGGGCTCAGACAGGGGAATATCGCCGCTCTTTTGAAGAGAGGGAGGCAGCTAAAGCCCAGGAGCGGTGGTATGAGGAGGAAGCAAGGAGACGTGGCTGGAAACCCAAAAGGAAACCCCAAATATTTCTTGGGGGGGGGATAAAAGGGAGAGTGGCGAAGTCAGGTAGGAGACCTGCGCCTACTCCCTGTACTTACCGTGGAGAGCGAGAGTACGGGCAGACACCGTGTTACGCAGTAGAGCGCATGGTGTCTCCTGTACGTGTGCATAGCCCGGTGCGGTACATACCAGCTCCTCGTATCGGCCGGGCTAGATTGAGGATTGAGCCGGATGTCATGAAGCCGGCCCAACGCATCTGGCCACCAGTGCGTCTCCTCGGGCCGGCTTACATGGCACCAGCCTTACGCATGGTGTCCCCGGTTCGCCTACATAGCCCGGTGCGGGTTATTCCACCTCCCCGCACTGGTAGGGCGACGGGGAGCATACAACCAGGTAAGGTTGGGCAGGCTCAGTGCTCAAGGGAGCCAGTACGCCTGCACGGTCCGGTATATCCGGCGCCACCTTCCCGCCCCAGTCCAGTACCACCAGTGCCTACACCACGCACCAGGCTTCCAGTGCGTCTCCAGAGCCATGTTCCTCCTCCACGCACTAGCCCTATGGTGCGTGTCTCCAGCCCGGTACCACCAGTTCCGGCACCACGCACCAAGCCTCCTGTGCGTCTCCAGAGCCCTGTACGCACTGTTCCTTCTCCCCGCACTCGCCCTGAGGTGCGTGTCTCCTGTCCGGTACCACCAGTTCCGACACCACGCACCAGGCCTATAGTGCGCTCCGAGAATTCAGTGTGCCCTGTTCCTGCTCCCCGCACTAGCCTGAAGGTGCGTGTCCTTAGCCCGGTACCTCCAGTTCCGGCACCACGCACCAGGCATACAGTGCGCCTCAGCCGGCCAGAGCTGTCTGTCTGCCAAGCGCCGTCAGAGCTGCCCGTCTGTCCCGAACCGTCAGAGCTGCCCGTCTGTCCCGAACCGTCAGAGCTGCCCGTCTGTCCCGAACCGTCAGAGCTGCCCGTCTGTCCCGAACCGTCAGAGCTGCCCGTCTGTTCCGAGCCGTCAGAGCTGCCCGTCTGTTCCGAGCCGCCAGAGCTGCCCGTCTGTCCCGAGCCGTCAGAGCTGCCCGTCTGTCCCGAGCCGCCAGAGCTGCCCGTCTGTCCCGAGCCTTCAAAGCCGCCCGTCTGTACCGAGCCTTCAAAGCCGCCCGTCTGTACTGAGCCTTCAAAGCCGCCCGTCTGTACTGAGCCTGCAAAGCCGCCCGTCTGTACTGAGCCTTCAGAGCCGTCCGCCAGACAGGAGCCGCTAGAGCCGTCCGCCAGACAGGAGCCGCTAGAGCCTTCCGCCAGACAGGAGCCGCTAGAGCCTTGTCTACCTCTCTCAAAGAGTTCAGTCTATAAAGTCAGAACATCTGCTGTCTTAGCCATGGCCTGTCACCAAGGGAGTACCCCAAAACTAGATCCTTGGCCTCACGCTCTTCTCAATTTACATCAACAACATAGCTCAGGCAGTAGGAAGCTCTCGCATCCATTTATATGCAGATGATAGTCTTATGCTCAGAAGGCCCCTCCCCAGATTTTGTGTTAAACGTTCTACAACAAAGCTTTCTTAGTGTCCAACAAGCTTTCTCTGCCCTTAACCTTGTTCTGAACACCTCCAAAACAAAGGTCATGTGGTTTGGTAAGAAGAATGCCCCTCTCCCACAGGTGTGATTACTATCTCTGAGGGTTTAGAGCTTGAGGTAGTCACCTCATACAAGTACTTGGGAGTATGGCTAGATGGTACACTGTACTTCTCTCAGCACATATCAAAGCTGCATGCTAAAGTTAAATCTAGACTTGGTTTCTTCTATCGTAATCGCTCCTCTTTCACACCAGCTGCCAAACTAACCCTGTTTCATATGAACAACCTACCCATGCTAGATTACGGAGATGTAATTTATAGATTCGGCAGATAAGGGTGCTCTCGAGTATCTAGATGTTTTTTACCATTCAGCCATCAGATTTGCCACCAATGCTCCTTATAGGACACATCACCGCACTCTATACTTATATGTAAACTGGTCATCTCTGTATACCTGTCGCAAAACCCACTGGTTGATGCTTATTTATAAAACCCTCTTAGGCCTCACTCCCCCCTATCTGAGATATCTACTGCAGCCCTCATCCTCCACATACAACACCCGTTCTGCCAGTCACATTCTGTTAAAGGTTCCCAAAGCACACACATTCCTGGGTCGCTCGTCTTTTCAGTTCGCTGCAGCTAGCGACTGGAACGAGCTACAACAAAACACTCAAACTGGACAGATTTATCTCCATCTCTTCATTCAAAGACTCAATCAAGGACACTCTTACTGGCAGTTGTGGCTGCTTTGCTTGATGTATTGTTGTCTCTAACTTCTTGCCCTTTGTGCTGTTGTCTGTGCCCAATAATGTTTGTACCATGTTTTGTTCTGCTACCATGTTGTATTGCTACCATGTTGTTGTCATGTTGTCATGTGTTGCTGTCTTCCTTTATTGTTGTCTTAGGTCTCTCGTTATGTAGTGTTGTCTCTCTTGTCGTGATGTGTGTTTTGTTCTATATTTTATTATTATTATTATTTTAGCCCCCGTCCCGGCAGGAGGCCTTTTGGTAGGCCGTCATTGTAAATAAGAATTTGTTCTTAACTGACTTGCCTAGTTAAAAGTACAAAAATAAAAAATAAAATCTAAGGCTCTGGCCAAGTCAATAAAAATAGCAGCACAACATTGCTTAGAATCAAAGGCATCATTAAGGACCTTTTTTAAGGTTGCAGTGACACACCCATAAACTAAGCGGAAACCAGATTGCATACCATGTAATCACATGAACTAAGCAGATACCGACTGTGGGATCTGAGTGGGAAAGAAGTCAAAGTCTCAGTGAACTGAGGCTGCTTTGGTCAAAGATTATCTAGAGGTGTTTTCTGTTCTCTGGTAATGTAATGCCAACTGGCATTCACCTGTCAATAACCGCTAGTGTAGCATGTGTGTGGACAAGTCATCCAATCATCCATTCATCCATTTTAAAGGTCAAGCCTTACTGGATGGAAAGAATAATGTAAAGGGGCGGGTGAGTGAAATACTTACACGAGCCAGAGCCTCCATTTAGTCCCAGGTGCTCTAGGCAGGGCTGATAGACATAGATAACCCTATTGTCAGGCGTATCCAAGTCTCTGATGGAAAGGTCAGTGTGTAATGATACAAAGCCAGCTTTTGTGACCTGAACAATGAGAATTCGCCCTCTGGATGAATTAGGACTCACACACACCAGCATAGCAGAGTCTCTGTGTCTGTCTCCACACTCTAGATCTAGTGGTAATTGCTGTGCCCAAAGGCTCCCAGGCAGTGGTGGAAAAAGTACTCAATATTGACATACTTGAGTAAAAGTAAATATACCTTTTTTTGAATAGAAAATGTGTAAAAGTGAGTCAGCTTTTAAAAGTGTTTTTTTAAATATTCTTAAGTATCAAAAGTAAATGTAATTGCTAATGTATACTTAAGTATCAAAAGTAAAAGTATAAATTATTTCAAATTCCTTATATTAAGCAAACCAGACGGATAGCCAGGGCTACACTCCAACACTCGTAATACAAACAAAGCATCTGTGTTCAGTGAGTCCACCAGATAAGAGGTGGTAGAGATGACTAGGGTGTGTGAATTGGACAATGTTCATGTCCTGCTAAGCATTAAAATGTAACAAGTGCTTTTGTGTGTCAGGGAAAATGTATGGAGTAAAAAGTACATTATTTTCTTTAGGAATGTATTGAGGTAAAAGTTGTCAAAAATATAAATGTTAAAGTACAGAGATGCCCAAAAACTACTTAAGTAAAAATACTTAAAAGTACTACTTAAGTAGTTTACACCACTGCTCCCAGGCCCAGCTGTTGTCTTTAAATGTTGTTGTGTTATGGCTCGGTGAAACACAATGTTCTGTTTAGTCTAAATACCTAACTGCTAACAGACAACTAGGGTTTGGCAGTGCACAAACTCAGCCACCACAGATGTGATGTTTGGTGCGTCACACTTTCTACCTGCCCCAGTACCCACACTTCCAACGTGTGGCACAGGGGGATTAACGTAAACGTATCACAGGAGCAGGAAAGATATATCCTGCAGGATAAATGACCACCCACCCTTTATCATTGGCATCAAGAGAATAATTGCCAGTGGTGAGCAGGTCCAGGAACTTGAACAGATATGGCACAGAGAGTGAGTGAGAAAGAGAGGGAAACTGAGGTTTTGGGAGGGAGAAGAAGAGACCGAGAGGGGGAGAGAGCTCAATCCTTCTTCCTCCTCTCTGAGATCACCATCACCTTAAAGGCATCCTCATTCGGTAGAGAGAAAGAAAGAGCAAACACAAGTAATTTCTCTTGACATCCCCAAGCCATTGTTTTCTGAGCGAGATGGGCCACAGGGTTCAACCCAATCATGTTTCATTTTCCCAGTCAGTCACCCTAATGGCAAACATCACTCCATAGATTTTGCTCAGGTTTTCAACGCTGAGTTGAATGTCATTGAGAAAACTTTATTTTTTTAAATAAATAAGTGTCTGTAATCTGTTTTTTTCTTGTGCCGTAACTGTTCAGATTGTTTTATTTTTACTGGAACAATCTGAATGCATGTAACTGACTTTTTGTTGTAATCAGAGTAT
Source organism: Salvelinus alpinus (assembly GCF_045679555.1). NCBI lineage: Eukaryota > Metazoa > Chordata > Actinopteri > Salmoniformes > Salmonidae > Salvelinus > Salvelinus alpinus. The sequence goes on along the minus strand of NC_092106.1, from coordinate 6,589,651 downwards.
ATGTAACTGATTACATCTAATCATTTACTCCCTAACCCTGTGTGCAAATGGCTCACTTCTGTCTGTCACCTGACCCCTGACAGTCTCCACATCGGGCCCTTTAATATGCATGCATAATGCAATGTGCCTCCCTAGCCCTTGGCTGATCGTTTCCATATTGTGAGATTCCTGAAAACACTTCTCTCGTGCAGAGAGCTGTTTTAGATGAAACGTCTCAGATGGAAATAGATAGAGGTGATCCAGGGACACTCTCCAAACCTAACCATAAACCTAACCCTAAAAAGGACCTTTTTAACCTGATTGTTACTCCCTATAAATCTCCAGGTATGGTTATGGTGGATCAGACATCACCATGAGCCATCCCCGCATAACAGCCGGAAGCATGATGGCACACTGTTAGTCCCATTGACTTCTGGTAGCCCTCCGTCTTCAATAAGAGGTGGAGCAATCAGCTGAAGTCTTGCAAGCTGATCAATCGATGGCTCAGGACTCATTTGTTGAATTATTTACTGACTTTGCTAGCAGGGGGTCCTTACCAGCTGGTGGTTTGTTTGGGGAATATATTTATTCGTTGGTCTGGTGAATGATGGAGTTGCAGAAAAGTGGCTGTGTTTACAGAGGTTAGTCATAGAGAGAGGAGTGACGTATTAACATGCCCATTTACAGACCTCATTTCAAAATGTATATTCACTGAAATAATATCCAATGTACTCTAGTTAGTCCATTTCTTTTCCATTAGCCTCTATGTTGTGTATATGTACAGTCAGATCCCAAATTATTGGCACCCTTGAAAAAAGACTGCATAAAATTAACAATAAAAATATTGAGCAATATTGTATGCCAAACATGTTTTACTAATACAGTTGGTCTGATAAAGAGATTTAGTTTACAATTTGACCTCTTATCTGTGAAAAAGATCATGTCCGCAAAGACACTACAGTATAGTGTAGTTACATGTTTAATGTATATGAGATGCATTTCTCTCTTGTTTCGGAGTTTCTGGATTATTTGCATATTGCTCAAAATCTGTAGTAGATAAACCAGTTTACTTTTAAAATAGTGTTTATCAAACATCTAAGTGATCAGCAATTAAGAGCAGTTGGATTCAGTAATAATTCCATTTATTTTAACAAGAGAAAGCGAATCATATCAAAAGTAATGTGAGCATTTCTCAATTGAAAATGTGCTTCGAGTTTTGAAACAGCAGCCTTTTTAATGATCTGTTTCAATTGCACCAAAGTTCTACACACAATACCCTATAATGACCCCATCATGTTTTTCACATTTCTTGAAAATAAAATACTAAAATATCTCATTTACATAAATTTTCACACCCCTGAGTCAATACATTTTATGGTAAGCGCTTTGCACACCTGGATTGTACTATATTTGCACATTATTATTTTTTATTCTTCAAGCTCTGTCAAATTGATTGTTGATCATTGCTAGACAGCCATTTTTAAGTCTTGCCATAGATTTTCAAGCTGATTTTAAGTCAAAACTGTAACTAGGCCACTCACGAACATTCAATGTGGTCTTGGAAAGCAACTCCAGTGTATATTTGGCCTTGTGTTTCAGGTTATTGTCCTGCTGAAAGGTGAAGTCATCTCCCTGTGTCTGGTGGAAAGCAGACAACCAGGTTTCCCTCTAGAATTTTGCCTGTTCTTAGCTCCATTCTGTTTCTTTTTTTTAAATCCTGAAATACTCCCCAGTCCTTAACGATTACAAGCATAACATAACCCAAACATAACACTTTATATACAGGACAATAAATGCATTGCTTTGTCACATTTTTTGCAGTATTACTTTAGTGCTTTGTTGCAAACAGGATGCATGGAATATTTTAATTCTGTACAGGCTTCCTTCTTTTACTTTGTCAATTAGGTTAGTATTGTGGAGTAACTACAATGTTGTTGATCCATCCTCAGTTTTGTCCTATCACAGCCATTAAACTCTAACTGTTTTAAAGTCACCATTTGTCTCATCTTAAAATCCATGAGTTGTTTCCTTCCTTTCTAGCAACAGAGTTAAGAAGGATGCCTGTATTTTTGTAGTGACTGGGTGTATTGATACACCATCCAAGGAGTTATTAATAGAGGTCGACCGATTAATCGGAATGGCCGATTAATTAGGGCCGATTTCAAGTTTTCATAACAATCGGAAATCGGTATTTTTTTTTTTTTTTACACCTTTATTTAACTAGGCAAGTCAGTTAGAACAAATTCTTATTTTCAATGACGGCCTAGGAACAGTGGGTTAACTGCCTTGTTCAGGGGCAGAATGACAGATTTTTACCTTGTCAGCTCGGGGATTCAATCTTGCAACCTTACGGTTAACTAGTCCAATGCTCTAACCACCTGCTTTACGTTGCACTCCACGAGGAGCTTGCCTGTTACGCGAATGCAATAAGAAGCCTTAGCATTAAACTTATCTTATAAAAAACAATCAATCAATCATAATCACTAGTTAACTACACATGGTTGATGATATTACTAGTTTATCAAGCGTGTCCTGCGTTGCATATAATCGATGCGGTGCGCATTCGCGAAAAAGGTCTGTCATTGCGCCAACGTGTACCTAACCATAAACATCAATGCCTTTCTTAAAATCAATACACAGAAGTATATATTTTTAAACCTGCATATTTAGCTAAAAGAAATCCAGGTTAGCAGGCAATATTAGCCAGGTGAAATTGTGTCACTTCTCTTGCGTTCATTGCACGCAGAGTCAGGGTATATGCAACAGTTTGGGCCGCCTGGCTCGTTGCGAACTAATTTGCTAGAATTTTACGTAATTATGACATAACATTGAAGGTTGTGCAATGTAACAGGAATATTTAGACTTATGGATGCCACCCGTTAGATAAAATACGGAATGGTTCCGTATTTCACTGAAAGAATAAACGTTTTGTTTTCGAGATTATAGTTTCCGGATTCGACCATATTAATGACCTAAGGCTCATATTTCTGTGTGTTATTATGTTATAATTAAGTCTATGATTTGATAGAGCAGTCTGACTGAGCGATGGTAGGCAGCAGCAGGCTCGTAAGCATTCATTCAAACAGCACTTTCGTGCGTTTTGCCAGCAGCTCTTCGCAATGCTTCAAGCATTGCGCTGTTTATGACTTCAAGCCTATCAACTCCCGAGATTAGGCTGGTGTAACCGATGTGAAATGGCTAGCTAGTTAGCGGGGTGCACGCTAATAGCGTTTCAAACGTCACTCGCTCTGAGACTTGGAGTAGTTGTTCCCCTTGCTCTGCAAGGGCCGTGGCTTTTGTAGAGCGATGGGTAACGCTGCTACGAGGGTGGCTGTTGTCGATGTGTTCCTGGTTCGAGCCCAGGTAGGAGCGAGGAGAGGGACGGAAGCTATACTGTTACACTGGCAATACTAAAGTGCCTATAAGAACATCCAATAGTCAAAGGTATATGAAATACAAATAATATAGAGAGAAATAGTCCTATAATTCCTATAATAACTACAACCTAAAACTTCTTACCTGGGAATATTGAAGACTCATGTTAAAAGGAACCACCAGCTTTCATATGTTCTCATGTTCTGAGCAAGGAACTTAAACTTTAGCTTTCTTACATGGCACATATTGCACTTTTACTTTCTTCTCCAACACTTCGTTTTTGCATTATTTAAACCAAATGGAACATGTTTCATTATTTATTTGAGGCTAAATTGATTTTATTGATGTATTATATTAAGTTAAAATAAGTGTTCATTCAGTATTGTTGTAATTGTCATTATTACAAATAAATAAAACAAATCGGCCGATTAATCGGTATCGGCTTTTTTTGGTCCTCCAATAATCGGTATCGGCGTTGAAAAATCATAATCGGTCGACCTCTAGTTATTAATAACTTCACCATGCTCAAAAGGATATTTAATGCCTGCTTCTTTTTTTCACCCATCTACCAATTGTTGCCCTTTGTGGGGCATTGGAAAACCTCCCTTGTCTGTGGTTCACTGCTCGACTGCGGGACCTTACAATTATTGTATGTGTGGGGTACAGAGATGAGGTAGTTATTCAAAAATAATTTTGATGCACTATTATTGCACACAGAGTTGCACACAGAGTGTAACTTATTATGTGACTTATTAAGCACATTTTTACTTCTGAACATTTTTACTTCTGAATTTCATTAGGCTTGCCATAATAATGGGATCCTCAGACCCCTTGTGAGACCATATGCTGACACATGCACATTTGTGGCCTGCTGGAGGTCATTTTGCAGGGCTCTGGCAGTGCTCCTCCTTGCACAAAGGCGGAGGTAGCGGTCCTGCTGCTGGGTTGTTGCCCTCCTACGGCCTCCTCCACGTCTCCTGATGTACTGGCCTGTCTCCTGGTAGCGCCTCCATGCTCTGGACACTACGCTGACAGACACAGCAAACCTTCTTGCCACAGCTCGCATTGATGTGCCATCCTGGATGAGCTGTACTACCTGAGCCACTTGTGTGGGTTGTAGACTCCGTCTCATGCTACCACTAGAGTGAAAGCACCGCCAGCATTCAAAAGTGACCAAAACATCAGCCAGGAAGCATAGGAACTGAGAAGTGGTCTGTGGTCACCACCTGCAGAACCACTCCTTTATTGGGGCTGTCTTGCTAATTGCCTATAATTTCCACCTTTTGTCTATTCCATTTGCACAACAGCATGTGAAATTTATTGTCAATCAGTGTTGCTTCCTAAGTGGACAGTTTGATTTCACAGAAGTGTGATTGACTTGGAGTTACATTGTGTTGTTTAAGTGTTCCCTTTATTTTTTTGAGCAGTGTATTTAAAAAAACAACAACATCATTTTCACTTTGACATTATGGGGTATTGTGTTTAGGCCAGTGACAAAAAAAAATCTAAATTTAATCCATTTTAAATTCAGGCTCTAACACAACAAAATATGAAAAAAGTCAAGAGGTGTGAATACTTTGTTCTTGCCGAAAACTGAAAATACCCACAGCTTTTTATCAGGTTGTAAATTGACTAAATGGGCAATAAAATACAATCTTTTTTTTCCATTGTTGGTTTTATCAGTTAACTTAATTTATGTCTGAAAAGGGATGTCAACTGGATCTGTGAGATAAGGCAATAGCTAGCTGCTAAAGCTCTCCAGAGGCACGTCCCTGCTGTGTGTGATGCAAGACCAGCTCAGTGTTGCAGGCTGGTGTGGGAGGTGAAGTGTGGCTTTATGGATGAGATTAGGGGAGATTTACGACCGATGAGAAGATTCATAGCACTTAATTTGACTATGCTGCTCAAATGATTGAGAATGTGAAATCTCCCTCTGTCTCTTTTCTTTCCCACGCATGCTACACCACACACAAACCCGTCACTCAATTTCTATCCTAATTCTATCCTCCTTTGGCTCATATACATTTTTCCAGAGACTTTTGTTCATCCATCAACACAGAGGTTGTTGGCACAGTGTTGTCTGCACCTTTAAGCACCACACCTTTGAGGATTTGTCCCTCTGTTTACTTTTGCTGGTGTTTGACTGCTGTTAGACAGCAGAATCCTGGTTCAAATTACACTACATGACCAAAAGTATGTGGACACCTGCTTGTTGAACATCTGATTCCAAAATCATGGGCATTAATATGGAGTTGGTCCCCCCTTTGCTGCTATAACAGCCTCCACTCTTCTGGGAAGGCTTTCCACTAGATGTTGGAACATTGCTGTGGGGACTTGCTTCCATTAAGCCACGAGCATTAGTGAGGTCGGGCACTGACTTTGGGCGATTAGGCCTGACTCGCAGTCGGAGTTCCAATTCATCCCAAAGGTGTTCGATGCGGTTGAGGTCAGGGCTCTGTGCAGGCCAGTCAAGTTCTTCCAATGACAGTGGACCGGGAAGCTAGCATACTTGTTGGAAAGCTGGCATCCTATGACGGTGTCAGGTGTAAAGTCGCTGAGCTCTTCAGTAAGGCCATTCTACTGCCAGTGTTTGTCTATGGAGATTGCATGGCTATGTCCCTGATTTTTTTCACCTGTCAGCGATAGGTGTGGCTAAAATAGCCAAATCCACTCATTTGAAGGGGTGTCCACATACCTTTGTATATATAGTGTACGTAGAGGAGGGTGCATCATGACCGTAGACGGTTGAATTTTGTCAAAGAGTGGAGGACAAAGACTGTGAGAGGGTTTAGAAGAAATATGGCATGTAGAGAGAGAGAAGTGAGCAGGAGAAAGTCAAGTTAGAGGCAATCAGAGGTTAGAGAGCGAGATGGTAACAGATGGAGCACAGCTGGCTTGTGTAAAGTCCACCGTGGCAGCTGCTAGCACAAAGTGATGACCTCAGTCTCATCCAGGAAGCAGTAGTCAATTAGATCTGACTCTGTATTATTTTCCTGTACCGTCACCTGTTTTCCCGACTCTGAGAAAAAAGCATGAGCATCTATTTGATGCTGCACTTTGTTGTGGCTGTAGACTTGTGTAACCATTTCACTTTTGTGGGAACTCAACTCGTCACAGGTGGGAGATCATTTTGACAGCGTGCAAAACTAAGATCCACCTTGGTGCAGACAAGAACAGTCAATGTTTACAGTAATCACTTTAGTGCAATTTTCACAAGTATCTGGTACATTTTAACAAATCTAAGCACAAATCGAAACAGATCATCAATGGCTCATGCTTCAAAACTATAAGCAAGTTTTCAGTTGACAGTTCAACAAACAAACTCAGTCACTTGTTCACTGCACCAAATCACTCAACTTAATTTGGTTAAATATTCAATCTAAAAGTCAAATATTCCACTTTTGAGATGATTTTTCTTGTCATTTGTTAACAATACAATTAACTCAATGGTTACTAAAATGGGAAGAGGTCTGTCCATGACAAGACGTTGCTCTACTTTTCTTTATCTCAGTCAACCAGATAGGCCCTAGTTTAATTACACCTGGACTACTGTCCCGTTTGGTCATGTGCGGCAAAGAAGGACATATAGGCAAATTGCAGTTGGTCCAAAACACAGTGGCACGTATTGCACTTAGATGTACTCGGAGGGCGAATGTCAATGACATGCATGTCAATCTCGCCTGGCTCAAAGTTGAGGAGAGATTGACATGCATCACTATTGGTTTTTGTGCGAGGGGTTGATGTGTTGAAGGTACCGAACTGTCTGTTCAAGCAGTTGGCACACAGTTTGGACACTCATCGGTATCACACAAGACATGCAAGCAGAGGTGTCGTCACAGTCCCAAGATCCAGAACAGAGGCTGGGAAACACATAGTACCCCCCAGGTAACTCAAGCTAGCAATAAAACCAGATAAAAGAACACTTACAGACATAGACATTTTATGCATTTTTTGCATTCTATTATGTATGTAATGCATGGTTGAGATACGACTGATGTGTGGTTGTCTTGCCTGACTATTTTTTATTTTTTTATTTATTTTTATTTTATCCCCTTTTCTCCCCAATTTTCGTGGTATCCAATCGCTAGTAATTACTATCTTGTCTCATCGCTACAACTCCCGTACGGGCTCGGGAGAGACGAAGGTCGAAAGCCACGCGTCCTCCGAAGCACAACCCAACCAAGCCGCACTGCTTCTTAACACAGCGCGCCTCCAACCCGGAAGCCAGCCGCACCAATGTGTCGGGGGAAACACCGTGCACCTGGCCCCCCTTGGTTAGCGCGCACTGCGCCCGGCCCGCCAGAGGAGTCGCTGGAGCGCGATGAGACAAGGATATCCCTACCGGCCAAACCCTCTCCTACCCGCACGACGCTAGGCCAATTGTGCGTCGCCCCACGGACCTCCCGGTCGCGGCCGGCTGCGACAGAGCCTGGGCGCGAACCCAGAGACTCTGGTGGCGAAGCTAGCACTGCAATGCAGTGCCCTAGACCACTGCGCCACCCGGGAGGCCCTTGCCTGACTATTTTAAGATAAATGCACTAACTGTGGGTCGTAAATATTCTGTAAAATACAATACATGATATCAATACAGGTGGAAGATGTATGATTGCCATCCCCATGAGCGTACCACCCTCTTTCTGACCATGGATCAGGCATGCAATGATTTCAATCCAGACATACGGTACCAGTCAAAAGTTTTGACACACCTACTCATTCAAGGGTTTTTCTTTATTTTTACTACTTTCTACATTGTAGAAAAACGAATCAAAATATATTTTAGATTCTTCAAAGTAGCAACCCTTTGCCTTGATGACAGCTTTATCTCAACCAGCTTCATGAGGTAGTCACCTGGAATCCATTTCAATTAACAGGTGTGCTTTGTTTACAGTTAATTTGTGGAATTTCTTTCCTTCTTAATGCGTTTCAGCCAATCAGTTGTGTTGTGACAAGGTAGGGTTGGTATAGAGAAGATATTCCTATTTGGTAAAAGACCAAGTCCATATTATGGCAAGAACAGCTCAAATAAGCAAAGAGAAACGACAGTCCATCATTACTTCAAGACATGAAGTTCAGTCATTTTGGAAAATTGAAACTGGCACTCATGAGGACTGCCACAGGAAAGGAATACCCAGAGTTACATCTGCTGCAGAGGATAAGTTCATTAGAGTTAACTGCATCTCAGATTGCAGTCCAAATAAATGCTTCACTGAGTACAAGTAACGCGGAGTACCTGGTTCAGCCCTTAGCCGTGGTATATTGGCCATATACCACAGTTCCCTGAGGTGCCTTACTGCTATTATAAACTGGTTACCAACGTAATTAGAACGTAATTAAAAATCTGTTTTGTCATACCCATATGGTCTGATATACCACAGCTGTCAGCCAATCAGCATTCAGAGCTCGAACCCCGCAGTTTATAAAATAATATATTCCACTCATAGATACATTTTAAGCTGATGCATTTCGAGCAGAGAGACCGGCGATACTGTATCAGTTGACAAGTCACATAAGAAAAGGTGATCTTGTACTATGTGGCATGGGGCAGAAATGTTTTTACAGTAGCCAACTGCTTTACAATACCCTATGTCTGATGATTTGTCCTATATGTATATAAGGAAAATGAAAATGAGACGGACATAATTCTCAACATGCCCACAACCTGCCATTGGATATACAGTTGAAGTCGGAATTTTACATACACTTAGGATGGAGTCATTACAACTTGCTTTTCAACGACTCCACAAATTTCTTGTTAACGAACTATAGTTTTGGCAAGTCGGTTAGGACATCTACTTTGTGCATGACACAAGTAATTTTTCCAACAATTGTTTACAGACAGATTATTTCACTTATAATTCACTGTATCCCAATTCCAGTGGGTCAGAAGTTTACATACACTAAGTTGACTGTGCCTTTAAACAGCTTGGAAAATTCCAGAAAATAATGTCATGGCTTTAGAAGCTTCTGATTGGCTAATCGACATCATTTGAGTCAATTGGAGGTGTACCTGTGGATGTATTCCAAGGCCTACTTTCAAACTCAGTGCCTCTTTGTTTGACATCATGGGAAAATCAAAAGAAATCAGCCAAGACCTCAGAAAAAAGATTGTAGACCTGGTTCATCCTTGGGAGCAATTTCCAAACGCCTGAAGGTACCACGTTCATCTGTACAAACAATAGTACGCAAGTATAAACACCATGGGACCACGCAGCCGTCATTCCGCTCAGAAAGGAGACGCGTTCTGTCTCCTAGAGATGAATGTACTTTGGTGCGAAAAGTGCAAATCAATCCCAGAACAACAGCAAAGGACCTTGTGAAGATGCTGGAGGAAACAGGTACAAAAGTATCTATATCCACAGTAAAATGAGTCCTATATCGACATAACCTGAAAGGCTGTTCAGCAAGGAAGAAGCCACTGCTCCAAAACCGCCATACAAAAGCCAGATTACGGTTTGCAACTGCACATGGGGACAAAGATTGTACTTTTTGGAGAAATGTCCTCTGGTCTGATGAAACAAAAATAGAACTGTTTGGCCAAAATGACCATCGTTATGTTTGGAGGAAAAAAAGGGGAGGCTTGCAAGCCGAAGAACAACATCCCAATCGTGAAGCACAGGGGTGGCAGCATCATGTTGTAGGGGTGCTTTGCTGCAGGAGGGACTGGTGCACTTCACAAAATATATGGCATCAAGAGGAAGGAACATTATGTGGATATATTGAAGCAACATCTCAAGAAATCAGTCAGGAAGTTAAAGCTTGGTCGCAAATGAGTCTTCCAAATTGACAATGACCCCAAGTATACTTCCAAAGTTGTGGCAAAAGGGCTTAAGGACCACAAAGTCAAGGTATTGGAGTGGCCATCACAAAGCCCTGACCTCAATCCTATATAAAATGTGTGGGCAGAACTGAAAAAGCGTGTGCGAGCAAGGAGGCCAACAAACCTGACTCAGTTACACCAGCTCTGTCAGGAGGAATGGGCCAAAATTCACCCAACTTATTGTGGGAAGCTTGTGGAAGGCTACCTGGAACGTTTGACCCAAGTTAAACAATTTAAAGGAAATGCTACCAAATACTAATTGAGTGTATGTAAACTTCTGACCCACTGGGAATGTGATGAAAGAAATAAAAGCTGAAAATAATCATTCTCTCTACTATTATTCTGACATTTCACATTCTTAAAATAAAGTGGTGATCCTAACTGACCTAAGACAGGGAATTTTTACTAGGATTCAATGTCAGGAATTGTGAAAAACTGAGTTTAAATGTGTTTGGCTAAGGTGTATGTAAACTTCTGACTTCAACTGTATATATATTTGTTTTAATTGCATGTCAAGTTATATTTAAATACTGTATAGAAAATTATATTTACCATCCACTATTCTTTCTATTCAGCAATTGAAAAATAAGAGTTTTGTAATGTGTATCTTGTATGTTTTGCTATTTCATTAAATGCTAGTTAAAATGACTAAATGGCGAGCCTATCATTATCTGATGTATTGGTATCTAAACAAAATGTTCTCATGGTATTTCACGAAAAACTTTGATTTGCGTGAATGACTCAAAGGTGAAAGATGTGTGAAACCCCAATTCACAATCAAGGGTTCTGAACCTAAGACTCGGGGCATTACAAGTGTTATCAGTTTAAGAGTTTTATACTTAGAGTTTTGAAAATATACCACTTACATTTGAAAAATGTGCCAAAGTGATAAAAACTGCAAGAAATCAGAGTTCAAATTGCAAATACTGTATGTAACGACCAAATCACAATGAATCAATCCCTTATTACAACCGATTGGTTTCTATTGCAAATATTGATTAAGCAGCTGGAGAACAGTTGTTCAACATTGTTGTGTAAATATTGCTGACGTTCATATACGTTGTTGGGGCAGTCCGTAGTAAAGAAAAGCTGTACGACAGGATTTACAGGTGTAGGTGTAGAACAATAGGCCACATGTATGAGGTGTTGGTTCACCCTCCTTATGCCAGGACATGATCTAATGAAGTCTGCCACTTATGTTTTTTCATCAGAAATGATTGTATATAAGAGACGGTGTGAAAAATTACTATCCTCAGAGTTTATATTCATATATTTTAGATGTGTATGAAAAAGTTTTTTTTTTTTGCAAAACGCTATATATACGTATTGTTTACCTGGAATTAAATGTTTGTATCCTGTATATTTCACTGTGATATGTGGTTGTTTCACCTTGCGATCTTAAGATTAAGGATGAAGACACTAACTGTAAGTTGCTCTGGATAAGAGCATCTGCAAAGTGACTCAAATGTCAAATGTAAATGTCCAATTTTTATATCGATGTCGCAAAAGTAGAATTTGTAAATTTCTTTATTAAAAATATAGTTATTTGTTACATTTGACTGTGTAAAACCGAGCAGTACCACTTAGTCTCATAATAGCACCGAAGGAGTGTTTGTTCGCATTATTTGCAACTTATTTTGTACATAATGTTTCTGCCACCGTCTCTTATGACCGAGAAGAGCTTCTAGATATCAGAACAGCGATTACAAACCTCGTACTGGAAGATGTTTCTTTAACGAGTCGGACACAAAGGATTTACTTCAGACACCCGACAAGGCCCAAATCCACGTGATTCGCATGAGAAAGAGACCGAGATATCGGGGACGTAGGTCGGGGTGCCTTGTAAGGATCTGACGGCGAGTTGGTAATCTGCCTCTACCATCAGTGCTATTAGCCAACGTACAATCATTGTATAACAAAATTGGCGAACTACGATCACGAATATCCTACCAATTGGACATTAACTGTAATGCCTTATGTTTCACCGAGTCATGGCTGAACGACGACATGAATAACATACAACAGCCGCCTCCGGTAAGACAAGGCGTGGAGGTCTGTGGATATTTGTGAACAACCGCTGGTGCACGAAATCTAATAAGGAAGTATCAAGGTTTTGCTCGCCTGAGGTAGAGTATCTCATGATAAGCTGTAGACCACACTATTTACCAAGAGTTTTCATCTATATTCTTCGTAGCTGTCTATTTACCACCACAAACCGATGCTGGCACTAAGTCCACACTCAATGAGCTGTTTACGGCCATAAGCAAACAGGAAACCGCTCATCCAGAGGCTGCGCTCCTAGTGATGAGCTTTGAGGACCGTGTGGTGCCAGGAAACAACCTCTTCCCTCAACGTGATCAAGACAAAGGAGATGATTGTGGACTACAGAAAAAGGAGGACCGAGCATGCCCCCATTCTTATCGATGGGGCTGTAGTGGAGCAGGTTGAGAATTTCAAGTTCCTTGGTGTCCACATGACCAACAAACTACTATGGTCCAAACACATCAAGACACTCCTGAAGATGGCACGACAAAGCCTCTTTGCCCTCAAGAGACTGAAGATTTGGCATGGGTCCTCAGATCCTCAAAAGGTTCTACAGCTGCACCATTGAGAGCATCCTGACTGGTTGCAGTATGGCAACTGCTTGGCCTCCGACCGCAAGGCACTACAGAGGGTAGTGCGAATGGCCCAATACATCACTGGGGTCAAGCTTCCTGCCATCCAGGACCTCTATACAAGGTGGTGTCAGAGGAAGGCCCTAAATATTGTCAGACTCCAGCCACCCTAGTCATAGACTGTTCTCTCTGCTACCGCACGGGAAGCGGTACTGGAGCACCAAGGCTAGGTCCAAAAGGCTTCTTAACAGCTTCTACCCCCAAGGCATAAGACTCCTGAACAGCTAATCAAATGGCTACCCAGACTATTTGCATCCCCCCCTCCCCCTTCTTTTACGCTGCTGCTACTCTTTGGTTATTAACTATGCATAGTCACTTTAACTCTACCTACATGTATATATTACCTTGACTAACCTGTCATTGACTCTGTATCGGTACCCCCTGTATATAGCCTCGCTACTGTTATTTTACTGTTGCTCTAAAGTTTAAAAAAAAGTTTTATTAATCTATTTTTTACTTAACACTTATATTTATTAAAAGTGCATTGTTGGTTAAGGGTTTGTAAGTAAGCATGTGACAAATACAATTTGAATGGATTTATTTATCTGAGAGTGAGGCGGATATATACCATTTTGCAACAAAAAAAAACATGATTGTTTGTCTTTTGAAAATTCGATATTTTAAACAAAATACATGTCTGTCATTGAACAACCCCATGCCATGATTTGATAGTGGGAAAAATGAACTGATCTCCTTCATAATTTCTTTAAACAATAAAAGCATATTTACCAACATTTTCTGAAAATGCATATTTAGTGTTTCATTTTTATTTTATTTTTTACTCATGTCCGATTGGATTATTGAGTTTCTTCCCCCCTCCCACACACACAAAAAACTTAGTCATTTCTGGGTTTAATATCAGCTTTTAAATGTTTCCCTAAATCATTGACAAAACTGTGGGAAGTTTTGTGGATTTCCTTATGTTACGGGCAGGATTCAAACCCAGGTCTCCCACAAGAGACACTGATGTCCTGACCTCTAGACCATGGGGAAATTCATTATTGTCAAAGGGGGACATAGATTTTGAAGACGCAAGACGGATTACTGTAGTTCATCACAGAACTATGAGCCTGTCTCATGTCAGTTAAACTTACACCCTTTGTAAAAGGACATGGGAATTCCAACAGTTAAACAGAGTCATAAGGATTCACAATGGCATGTCCTATTGGCTTAAATTAAATTCCCCAGCTACAAATACTATGTTATTGGAGTTCAATATCAGGTTTTACGTTTCCCTGCATTTAGTAAACAAGCATACCATTAAAACGTGGCTGGACCTGATCCATTTATCCTACTTCGTAAAACCAGCAGGGAATACTTTCCCTTTTTGTTTCATTCTCTTACATTTCAGATTTATTTAATGGCTGTTTAGGCAGTGTTTTTATTAAATCTCTGTTTATTAAATCTCTGATCATTCTAGAAGTCTCGGTTCATGTGGAGAATACATGTTCCGCCCCTAGAACTCTCAGAGCTAGAGAATGCGTTCAGTGGAGACTGCACGATTCTAATGAAATAATTGGAACCATGCATCCAGGAACTCATAGCGGAATTTGTTGGTTTGGGTTTTATGGACCACTGACCCATAGTTGGTGTTTACTAGTACGCTTCAGCTAAAAGCCCTCTCACCCCCTTGCACATCCCATTACCCATTACTGGCCTTGCCAAAACTACTTATGTGCCCCCTGCCCCTAAAAGGAGCCAAGGGAGTACCATTATGTTCCCCTGAAATTCAGCTGAATTATTACATACTCAATTTAACGTTGCTAAATACATAGCAATAAACAACCAAGCATAGTTGCTCTAACATGGGTCTGTTGGTTTCTAACTAAATCCCTTCAGGGATGTGTGTAGCTGCCGCTGTATTGTATTTAAAGGGAAGGTTAAGTGAAACCATCAGATTTAGTGAAACCATCAGTAATAAAGAGGTCGAGAGGGTAATGGGTGGACATTGCACAGGACATTTCCCTGAAGTGGGCATTGAGAGTTCTCAACAATTCTTTTCATAGCCATTACACTGGGCATACACTGGTTGACTCAACATTGTTTCCATGTCATTTCAATGAAATGTACGTTGAACCAATGTGGAACAGCCGTTGAATTGACGTCTGTGCCAAGTGGGATGTCATCTACAGTGGGGCAAAAAAGTATTTAGTCAGCCACCAATTGTGCAAGTTCTCCAACTTAAAAAGATGAGAGAGGCCTGTAATTTTCATCATATGTACACTTCAACTATGACAGACAAAATGAGAAAAAAAATCCAGAAAATCACATTGTAGGATTTTTAATGAATTTATTTGCAAATTATGGTGGAAAATAAGTATTTGGTCAATAACAAAAGTTTATCTCAATACTATGTTATATACACTTTGTTGGCAATGACAGAGGTCAAACGTTTTCTGTAATTCTTCACAAGGTTTTCACACACTGTTGCTGGTATTTTGGCCCATTCCTCCATGCAGATCTTCTCTAGAGCAGTGATGTTTTGGGGCTGTTGCTGGGCAACACAGACTTTCAACTCCCTCCAAAGATTTTCTATGGGGTTGAGATCTGGAGACTGGCTAGGCCACTTCGTTGCCCGGGCGGTGTGTTTGGGATCATTGTCATGCTGAAAGACCCAGCCACGTTTCATCTTCAATGCCCTTTCTGATGGAAGGAGGTTTTCACTCAAAATCTCACGATACATGGCCCCATTCATTCTTTCCTTTACACGGATCAGTCGTCCTGGTTCCTTTGCAGAAAAACAGCCCCAAAGCATGATGTTTCCACCCCCATGCTTCACAGTAGGTATGGTGTTCTTTGGATGCAACTCAGCATTCTTTGTCCTCCAAACACGACGAGTTGAGTTTTTACCAAAAAGTTCTATTTTGGTTTCATCTGACCATATGACATTCTCCCAATCTTCTTCTGGATCATCCAAATGCTCTCTAGCAAACTTCAGACGGGCCTGGACATGTACTGGCTTAAGCATGGGGACACTTTTGGCACTGCCGGATTTGAGTCCATGGCGGCGTAGTGTGTTACTGATGGTAGGCTTTGTTACTTTGGTCCCAGCTCTCTGCAGGTCATTCACTAGGTCCCCCCTTGTGGTTCTGGGATTTTTGCTCACCGTTCTTGTGATCATTTTGACCCCACGGGGTGAGATCTTGCGTGGAGCCCCAGATCGAGGGAGATTATCAGTGGTCTTGTATGTCTTCCATTTCCTAATAATTGCTCCCACAGTTGATTTCTTCAAACCAAGCTGCTTACCTACTGTAGATTCAGTCTTCCCAGCCTGGTGCAGGTCTACAATTTTGTTTCTGGTGTCCTTTGACAGCTCTTTGGTCTTGGCCATAGTGGAGTTTGGAGTGTGACTGTTTGAGGTTGTGGAAAGGTGTCTTTTATACTGATAACAAGTTCAAACAGGTGCCATTAATACAGGTAACGAGTAGAGGACAGAGGAGCCTCTTAAAGAAGAAGTTACAGGTCTGTGAGAGCCAGAAATCTTGCTTGTTTGTAGGTGACCAAATACTTATTTTCCACCATAATTTGCAAATAAATTCATAAAAAATCCCACAATGTGATTTTCTGGATTTTTTTTCTCATTTTGTCTGTCATAGTTGAAGTGTACCTATGATGAGAATTACAGGCCTCTCATCTTTTTAAGTGAGAGAACTTGCACAATTGGTGGCTGACTAAATACTTTTCCCCCCACTGTATGTCACAGATGTGTGTAAATCAGTAATTGTGTGTTTGGATCACACTTTATGTCCCTGATCAATCACCTCAGGTGTCCGTTGAGTGCCCTCAAAGCTCATCATTAAGCTAAGGACCCTGGGACTAAACACCTCCCTCTGCAACTTGATCCTGGACTTCCTGACGGGCCTCCCCCAGGTGGTAAGGGCAGGCAACAACACGTCTGCCACGCTGATCCTCAACACTGGGGCCCCTCGGGTGTGTACTTAGTTCCCTCCTGTACTCCCTGTTCACCCACGACTGCGTGGTCAAACACGACTCCAACACCATCATTAAGTTTGCTGATGACACAACACTGATCACCGACAACGATGAGACAGCCTATAGGGAGGAGGTCAGAGATCTGGCAGTGTTGTGCCAGGACAAAAACCTCTCCCTCACTGTGAGCAAGATAAAGGAGCTGATCGTGGACTACAGAAAAAGGCAAGCTGAACAGGCCCCCATTCACATCGACGGGGCTGTAGTGGAGCGGGTTGAGAGTTTCAAGTTCCTTGGTGTCCACATCACCAACGAACTATCATGGTGCAAACACCCCAAGACATTCGTTAAGAGAGCACGACAACACATTTCCACCCTCAGAAGACTGAAATGATTTGGCATGGGTCCCTAGATCCTCAAAAACTTATACAGCTGCACCATCGAGCATCCTGATAGTTTGCATCACTGCCTGGTATGGCAACTGCTCGGCATCTGGGTAATGCGTACACCCCAGTACATCACTTTGGCCAAGCTTCCTGCTGTCCAGGACCTATATACTAGGCGGTGTCAGATGAAAGCCCCCCCCCCAAAAAATGTCAGACTCCAATCACCCGAGTCATAGACTGTTTTCTCTGCTACCGCACGGCAAGCGATACCGGAGCGCCAAGTTTAGGACCAAAAGGCTCCATAACAGCTTCTACCCCCAACCAATAAGACTGCAGAACAATTAATCAAATGGCCACCGGACTATTTACATTGACACCCCCTCCATTTGTTTTGTACACTGCTGCTACTCGCTGTTTTTTATCTGTGCATAGTCACTTCACCCCTACCTCCAAGTACAAATTACCTCAACTAACCTGTACCCCCTGTAACTAACCTGTACCCTTCGACTGACTCAGTACCGGTACCCCCTGTATATAGCCTCGTTATTGTTATTTTGTTGTTACTTTTTATAATTTTTTTATTTCGTTTATTTGATAAATATTTTCATAACTCTTTCTTGAACTGCACTGTTGGTTAAGGACTTGTAAGTAAGCATTTCAAGGTCTACACTTGTTTTTGGCGCATGTGACAAAGTTGTATTTTATTTTAACACGCCACTGTATTACCTCTGCAGTAGTGTCTTGAGGTGATGTGCAGGGAGAATTTTGGTGTGTTCTGAAAGCCATTAGTCATGGAGAACCTTAACAAGAGTCTACATGTCAGGGCTTGTGAAGTGAGTACAGTGACATATCGTGCGGTCGCTGTGCTGTAACAAACTCATCACATACTACCTGCCTCTCTCACATGCCAACAGTTCTCAGCAAAAAAAGGAAAGTTCTATCACTGCTGTGATAAATAAAATATTTATCAAATAAACGGTCGCTGTGCTGTAACAAACTCATCACATACTACCTGCCTCTCTCACATGCCAACAATTCTCAGCTGTCAATTGTGTTTATATTCAGCAAACTTAGCATGTGTAAATATTTGTATGAACATAAGATTTAACAATTGAGACATAAACTGAACAAGTTCCACAGACATGTGACTAACAGAAATGGAATAATGTGTCCCTGAACAAAGGGGGAGTCAAAATCAAAAGTAACTGTCAGTATCTGGTGTGGCCACCAGCTGCATTAAGTACTGCATTGCATCTCCTCCTCATGGACTGCACCACATTTGCCAGTTCTTGCTGTGAAATGTTACCCCACTCTTCCACCAAGGCACCTGCAAGTTGCCAGACATTTCTGGGGGGAATGGCCCTAGCCCTCACCCTCCGATCCAACAGGTCCCAGATGTGCTCAATGGGATTTAGATCCGGGCTCTTCGCTGGCCATGGCAGAACACTGACCTTCCTGTCTTGCAGGAAATCACACACAGAACGAGCAGTATGGCTGGTGGCATTGTCATGCTGGAGGGTCATGTCAGGATGAGCCTGCAGGAAGGGTACCACATGAGGGAGGAGGATGTCTTCCCTGTAACGCACAACGTTGAGATTGCCTGCAATGACAACAAGCTCAGTCCGATGATGCTGTGACACACCGCCCCAGACCATGACAGATCCTCCACCTCCAAATCGATCCTGCTCCAGAGTACAGGCCTCGGTGTAACGCTCATTCCTTCAATGATAAATGCGAATCCGACCATCAACCCTGGTGAGACAAAACCGTGACTCGTCAGTGAAGAGCACTTTTTGCCAGTCCTGTCTGGTCCAGCGACGGTGGGTTTGTGCCAATAGGCAACGTTGTTGCCGGTGATGTCTGGTGAGGACCTGCCTTACAGCAGGTCGATAAGCCCTCAGTCCAGCCTCTCTCAGCCTATTGCGGACAGTCTGAGCACTGATGGAGGGATTGTGCGTCCCTGGTGTAACTCGGGCAGTTGTTGCCATCCTGTACCTGTCCCACAGGTATGATGTTCGGATGTACCGATCCTGTGCAGGGGTTGTTACACGTGGTCTGCCACTGCGAGGAAGATCAGCTGTCTGTTCTGTCTCCCTGTAGCGCTGTCTTAGGCGTCTCACAGTACTGACATGGCAATTTATTGCCCTGGCCACATCTGCAGTCCTCATGTCTCCTTTCAGCATGCCTAAGGCACGTTCACGCAGATGAGCAGGGACCCTGGGCATCTTTCTTTTGGTGTTTTTCAGAGTCAGTAGAAATGCCTCTTTAGTGTCTTAAGTTTTCATAACTTAATTGCCTACCGTCCGTAAGCTGTTTGTGTCTTAATGACCGTTCCACAAGTGCATGTTCATTAATTGTTTATGGTTCATTGAACAAGCATGGGAAACAGTGTTTAAACCCTTTACAATGAAGATCTGTGAAGTTATTTGGATTTTTACGAATTATCTTTGAAAGACAGAGGCTGGACTGAGGGCTTATAGGCCTGTTATAAGGCAGGTCCTCACCAACAACAGAAGCCTGCTGAGCACATGTAAAGACATTTCTTTTTTGTTGAGTTTACCTGCTAGGTAATCACAGTTGTACATCAGAGTGACAGTCAGAAATCAGAACCACAGGGTTTACTATCTATAGATTCTATGCTACAGAGGAAGTGACTCTGGGGAGGTCTGGTGTTCCTCTGTGACCTCTCAAATATTCTGCCTTTTCTGGTATTTCCTGCCAGGTTTCTTCTGGTCTAATTTGGGCACAAGACTGGAGAAAGCATTTTCAATCACAATATAAGCGTTTTTATTGGGAAAGCTTCCTCCTTGTGTTAAAATCTTTTCTCCTGTTTTCCCTCTGTTGGGGTGTCCTGGTCAATCCTGGTCTGTTCTTGTCCCTTCCGGTCTCTCTCTGTATGTCCCTGTCCCACCCTGTATAGCTGGAGAAGATGGGCTATGATCTCTGCCCCATTTCCCACATCCTTTGTGACTCTTTGCCACACTTCCCTTCTCCTTCCTTCTGGATGTGATTTGGGCCTCAGCTTTCTCCCATTATCATCGTCCCGTGAGTAAAGGAGTCCTGGCCGACATGGCACTGGCTATCCCGTCACTCTGTATCCAAACCAATCCCTTATGTGTGGTCAGAGCTCAATGGGGGAATTAAAACCATAAAATTACTGTGAAATCATCCATAATTGTTCACATTAATGCTAAGTGAATAATAGCAGTATAATTATTACCATGCATTTTGATGACGATGATTAAATATGATCACTTAGTTCTTCACTCATGAATGTTGTATTTTAAATTATAACCTTATGATATTAAAGTCGGTGATTACCATCTCCTCTTCCCAATGCTTGTGGTTTTGTAAAATATTCATCATTATGAATATTTGTCCACTATACCATGGCCGTCATAAAATTAGGAGTGAGTAATTTAATA
The DNA here is from genome assembly GCF_045679555.1 of Salvelinus alpinus. Classification (NCBI taxonomy): domain Eukaryota; kingdom Metazoa; phylum Chordata; class Actinopteri; order Salmoniformes; family Salmonidae; genus Salvelinus; species Salvelinus alpinus. The sequence goes on along the minus strand of NC_092106.1, from coordinate 6,569,064 downwards.
GGATCTCTAAGATGGCCACGCTCAGTGATACCCATAGGGACACTGGGTGGATACATAATATACTCAACCATTTAGTATTTTTATTCATGATTTCGAAACAACATATTATTTTACAGGAAATTGATCAACAGCAGTTCTTGGGAAGATGAAAGTTGCTCTGGTCATTAGATCTTGAAAAACCCCTGAGAAGATCCAATGGTAAACGCCTACCCAGCCTATTGCTGAAACCTTCTACTTTTGTACGTGCCAAGGCAGCAGCTACTCTTCCTGGGGTCCGAACACATCAAAGCACCCACATTACATATAAAGAAAAAGACAAAACGATGAACTATGTATGTACTGAATGAGCTAAAGATAAAACTGAATATCATATAACATCCCTACAACACCACATATCCACAACACAAAATGTTCATTACCACCATACAACAATATCACAATGTGTGCGTATGTGTGTCTGCACCTTTGTGTGTGTCTCTTAACAGTCCCCGTTGTTCCATAAGGTGTATTTTTACCTGCTTTTTAAATCTCTGATTCTAATGCTTGCATCAGTTACCTGATGTGGAATAGAGTTCCATGTAGTCATGGCTCTATTTAGTACTGTGCGCCTTCCATAGTCTGTTATGGACTTGGGGACTGTGAAGAGACCTCTGGTGACATGTCTTTTGGGGTATGCATGGGTGTCCGGTACATTCAGCTTGTCAACACCTCTTACAAAAACAAGTAATGATGAAGTCAATCTCTCTTCCACTTTGAGCCATGAGAGATTGACATGCATGTCATTAATGTTAGCTCTCTGTGTACTTTTAAGGACAGCCGTTCTGCCCTGTTCTGAGCCAACTGCAATTTTCTGAAGTCCCTCTTTGTGGCACCTGACCACACGACTGAACAGTAGTCTAGGTGCGACAAAACCAGTGCCTGTAGGACCTGCCTTGTTGATGGTTTTGTTAGGAAGTTAGAGCAGCGCTTTATTTTACATTTACATTTAAGTCATTTAGCAGACGCTCTTATCCAGAGCGACTTACAAATTGGTGCATTCACCTTATGACATCCAGTGGAACAACCACTTTACAATAGTGCATCTAAATCTTTTAAGGGGGGGGGGGGGGGGTCAGAAGGATTACTTTATCCTATCCTAGGTATTCCTTGAAGAGGTGGGGTTTCAGGTGTCTCCGGAAGGTGGTGATTGACTCCGCTGTCCTGGCGTCGTGAGGGAGTTTGTTCCACCATTGGGGTGCCAGAGCAGCGAACAGTTTTGACTGGGCTGAGCGGGAACTGTACTTCCTCAGTGGTAGGGAGGCGAGCAGGCCAGAGGTGGATGAACGCAGTGCCCTTGTTTGGGTGTAGGGCCTGATCAGAGCCTGAAGGTACTGAGGTGCCGTTCCCCTCACAGCTCCGTAGGCAAGCACCATGGTCTTGTAGCGGATGCGAGCTTCAACTGGAAGCCAGTGGAGAGAGCGGAGGAGCGGGGTGACGTGAGAGAACTTGGGAAGGTTGAACACCAGACGGGCTGCGGCGTTCTGGATGAGTTGTAGGGGTTTAATGGCACAGGCAGGGAGCCCAGCCAACAGCGAGTTGCAGTAATCCAGACGGGAGATGACAAGTGCCTGGATTAGGACCTGCGCCGCTTCCTGTGTGAGGCAGGGTCGTACTCTGCGGATGTTGTAGAGCATGAACCTACAGGAACGGGCCACCGCCTTGATGTTAGTTGAGAACGACAGGGTGTTGTCCAGGATCACGCCAAGGTTCTTAGCGCTCTGGGAGGAGGACACAATGGAGTTGTCAACCGTGATGGCGAGATCATGGAACGGGCAGTCCTTCCCCGGGAGGAAGAGCAGCTCCGTCTTGCCGAGGTTCAGCTTGAGGTGGTGGTCCGTCATCCACACTGATATGTCTGCCAGACATGCAGAGATGCGATTCGCCACCTGGTCATCAGAAGGGGGAAAGGAGAAGATTAATTGTGTGTCGTCTGCATAGCAATGATAGGAGAGACCATGTGAGGTTATGACAGAGCCAAGTGACTTGGTGTATAGCGAGAATAGGAGAGGGCCTAGAACAGAGCCCTGGGGGACACCAGTGGTGAGAGCACGTGGTGAGGAGACAGATTCTCGCCACGCCACCTGGTAGGAGCGACCTGTCAGGTAGGACGCAATCCAAGCGTGGGCCGCGCCGGAGATGCCCAACTCGGAGAGGGTGGAGAGGAGGATCTGATGGTTCACAGTATCGAAGGCAGCCGATAGGTCTAGGAGGATGAGAGCAGAGGAGAGAGAGTTAGCTTTAGCAGTGCGGAGCGCCTCCGTGATACAGAGAAGAGCAGTCTCAGTTGAATGACTAGTCTTGAAACCTGACTGATTTGGATCAAGAAGGTCATTCTGAGAGAGATAGCGGGAGAGCTGGCCAAGGACGGCACGTTCGAGAGTTTTGGAGAGAAAAGAAAGAAGGGATACTGGTCTGTAGTTGTTGACATCGGAGGGATCGAGTGTAGGTTTTTTCAGCAGGGGTGCAACTCTCGCTCTCTTGAAGACGGAAGGGACGTAGCCAGCGGTCAAGGATGAGTTGATGAGCGAGGTGAGGTAAGGGAGAAGGTCTCCGGAAATGGTCTGGAGAAGAGAGGAGGGGATAGGGTCAAGCGGGCAGGTTGTTGGGCGGCCGGCCGTCACAAGACGCGAGATTTCATCTGGAGAGAGAGGGGAGAAAGAGGTCAGAGCACAGGGTAGGGCAGTGTGAGCAGAACCAGCGGTGTCGTTTGACTTAGCAAACGAGGATCGGATGTCGTCGACCTTCTTTTCAAAATGGTTGACGAAGTCATCTGCAGAGAGGGAGGAGGGGGGAGGAGGGGGAGGAGGATTCAGGAGGGAGGAGAAGGTGGCAAAGAGCTTCCTAGGGTTAGAGGCAGATGCTTGGAATTTAGAGTGGTAGAAAGTGGCTTTAGCAGCAGAGACAGAAGAGGAAAATGTAGAGAGGAGGGAGTGAAAGGATGCCAGGTCCGCAGGGAGGCGAGTTTTCCTCCATTTCCGCTCGGCTGCCCGGAGCCCTGTTCTGTGAGCTCGCAATGAGTCGTCGAGCCACGGAGCAGGAGGGGAGGACCGAGCCGGCCTGGAGGATAGGGGACATAGAGAGTCAAAGGATGCAGAAAGGGAGGAGAGGAGGGTTGAGGAGGCAGAATCAGGAGATAGGTTGGAGAAGGTTTGAGCAGAGGGAAGAGATGATAGGATGGAAGAGGAGAGAGTAGCGGGGGAGAGAGAGCGAAGGTTGGGACGGCGCGATACCATCCGAGTAGGGGCAGTGTGGGAAGTGATGGATGAGAGCGAGAGGGAAAAGGATACAAGGTAGTGGTCGGAGACTTGGAGGGGAGTTGCAATGAGGTTAGTGGAAGAACAGCATCTAGTAAAGATGAGGTCGAGCGTATTGCCTGCCTTGTGAGTAGGGGGGGAAGGTGAGAGGGTGAGGTCAAAAGAGGAGAGGAGTGGAAAGAAGGAGGCAGAGAGGAATGAGTCAAAGGTAGACGTGGGGAGGTTAAAGTCACCCAGAACTGTGAGAGGTGAGCCGTCCTCAGGAAAGGAGCTTATCAGGGCATCAAGCTCATTGATGAACTCTCCAAGGGAACCTGGAGGGCGATAAATGATAAGGATGTTAAGCTTGAAAGGGCTGGTAACTGTGACAGCATGGAATTCAAAGGAGGCGATAGACAGATGGGTAAGGGGAGAAAGGGAGAAAGACCACTTGGGAGAGATGAGGATCCCGGTGCCGCCACCCCGCTGACCAGAAGCTCTCGGGGTGTGCGAGAACACGTGGGCAGACGAGGAGAGAGCAGTAGGAGTAGCAGTGTTATCTGTGGTGATCCATGTTTCCGTCAGTGCCAAGAAGTCGAGGGACTGGAGGGAAGCATAGGCTGAGATGAACTCTGCCTTGTTGGCCGCAGATCGGCAGTTCCAGAGGCTGCCGGAGACCTGGGACTCCACGTGGGTGGTGCGCGCTGGGACCACCAGGTTAGGGTGGCCGCGGCCACGCGGTGTGAAGCGTTTGTATGGTCTGTGCAGAGAGGAGAGAACAGGGATAGACAGACACATAGTTGACAGGCTACAGAAGAGGCTACGCTAATGCAAAGGAGATTGGAATGACACGTGAACTACACGTCTCGAATGTTCAGAAAGTTAAGCTTGCGTTGCAGAAATCTTATTGACCAAAATTATTAAAATGATACAGTACTGCGGAAGTGGGCTAGCTAGCAGTGGCTGCGTTGTTGACTTTGTTTGAGAGTGTCGCTGGCTAGGTAACCTCGGTAGCTAGCTATGTAACCTCGGTAACTGGCTCGTTAATTAGTATAAACTACACAATTGTCTTAGATACAAGGACAGCAAAGACAACTATGTAGCTAGCTAACACTACACTAATCAATCGTTCCGTTGATCCGTTGAATGTAATAGTTTCTACAGTGTTGCTATTCGGTGGCTAGCTGGCTAGCGAGCAGTGTTGACTACGTTACGTTACGTTAAAAGGACGAAAAATAGCTGGCTAGCTAACCGAATTAGTCTAAACTACGCAGTTATCTTAGAAACAAAGACAGCAAAGACAACTATGTAGCTAGCTAACACTACACTAATCGAGTCGTTCCGTTGAATGTAATAGTTACTACAGTGTTGCTGTTCGGTGGCTAGCTGGCTAGGTAGCAGTGTTGACTACGTTACGTTAAAAGTTACGTTAAAAGAACGAAGAATAGCTGGCTAGCTACGCAATTATCTTTGATACAAAGACGGCTAAGTAGCTAGCTAAGATTAAACAAATCAAACCGTTGTACTGTAATGAAATGAAATGAGAATGTGAAAATGTGATACTACCTGAGGAGCGAAGCGGAAGGTAGCGAAGCTGGCTAGGTAGCAGTGATAAAGATTATTATGGACAGACTTCTCCCCATCTTAGATACTGTTGTATCAATATGTTTTTACTATGACAGTTTACAATCCAGAGTTACTCCAAGCAGTTTAGTCACCTCAACTTGCTCAATTCCCACATCATTCATTACGAGACGTTGTTGAGGTGTAGGGTTTAGTGAATGATTTGTCCCAAATACAATGCTTTTAGTTTCGGAAATATTTAGGACTAACTTATTCCTTGCTACCCATTCTGAAACTATCTGCAGCTCATTGTTAAGTGTTCCAATCATTTCATTTCATTTCAGACACACTGACCTTACTCAAAGCCAGTGGCATGTTGTTAGTAAAGATTGAAAAAAGCAAGGGGCCTTAACAGCTATCCTGGGGAATTCCTGATTCTACCTGGATTATGTTTGAGAGGCTTCCATTAAAGAACACCCTCTGTGTTCTGTTAGACAAGTAACTCTTTATCCACATTATAGCAGGGGGTGTAAAGCCATAACACTTACGTTTTTCCAGCAGCAGACTATGCTCGATAATGTCAAAAGCTGCACTGAAGTCCAAGACAGCCCCCACAATAATTTTATCATCAATTTCTCTCAGCCAATCCATTTCTCTCAGCCAGTCATCAGTCATTTGTGTAAGTGCTGTGCTTGTTGAGTGTCCTTCCCTATATGTGTGCTGAAAGTCAGTTGTCAATTTGTTTACTGTGAAATAACAGTAACAGGCTGTTTGGTTGGAATGACTTTAGCTTCCCTCCAGGCTTGAAGGCACACACTTTCTAGTAGGCTTAAATTGAAGATGTGGCCATATCGACCGCTATTATCTTCAGTAATTTTCCATCCAGATTGTCAGACCCTGGTGGCTGGTCATTGTTGATAGACAACACTCATTTTTTCACCTCTTCCACACGGGCTTTACGGAATTCAAAAGTACAATTCCTGTCTTTTCATAATTTGGTCAGATATACTTGGATGTGTAGTGTCAGCGTTTGTTGCTGGCATGTCATGCCTACTGACATTGCAACATGGCCTATATGTTCTTATTGTAAAACACCCAGTCTTCCTCTTTGGCAACCGGAAAGTGGTTCCACTTCCTCTTTTAATGTGGTTTCTATCAGCAGGTAATGTGCTGGCTTGTACACAGCAGATTCAGCACTTTTCAATCTCTATTTGTCTATCTGTTTATGGGTCAGACTGTGTTTGTACTGTATATAGAGCCACATGCTTCTTCACGTCACCAGTCTTTAAACATTTTTTTGTTTTTTACAACACCTGTCCTCAGTTCCCCTGAGTGGTAACAAAAGAGGTCTTGGAACCTGAACAGGAGCTTTCTGGCTTTCTGAAAGGGAGAGTGCAAGCAGACCGAGGTGCACGTGAGAGAAAGTGGGAGTGGAAGGAGAGGAGAAGAGAAAGGGCTGAGCTTGTGAGAGGAGATCATGATCATGGCAACAATGGAAAACAGGAGAACATAAGAGGATGGAGAGACTTGTACGGAGGGGAGCGATGGAGAATGAAACAGAGTGAGAGAGGGGGAGAAGAACGAGCGAGGGAACTGAAAGAAGAGAAACACAAATAAAAGGGGTTATTCTGAGTGGGTGGAAAGATGTCAAAGCCAAGCTGCCACACCACTCACTGAGAGTGATATCACATCTGTGTCCGTGTGTGTGTGTGAGTGCAGATGCGTGCATACATGTTCCCAGGGCTAGAAAAACAAGACTTAAGTAGATGTTTTCAAAAACAATGTGATGGGAGAAAACATGGGTCTATAAAGTCAGAAGTGTCATATTTACTGGAAAACATATGTTCTTTGTTACTTCAATAGGCATCTTTTAGAAAGACTGCTTAACGATGATTACCATACAAGGATAATGATCAGATAATTAGCAACAATATGCAGATAGTTGCCAAGAAAGCACAGGATGACAATGTAGCTTCATTGCTGTTTCTTAAGTGGGTGAGTCATAATCATCTGTGATGAGCTGAAGGAGAACGCTCTCAATCTCCCTCTCTCCCTCTTTCTGAAGTTGTTCTCTGACAGAGGAGATATCGACCTTGTATTAGCTCTGGGCTGCGATGCCCAGTATCTGCATTGTTGCCAGGCTAAGTAGAGTTGTGATCAGACCACAGGCACTGATGGGATGTTTGTACTGGCGCCTGCCTGATCAATATTGTGCTTACTTCTATAACTGTGCCCCTCAGAGCATAATACTCTTTCCAGTAAAGGTACATTAGAGGCTGTATACAACAGGTCGTCTATGTATATTGTAGTTGGATACTTAAATAAATCTTTAGTTCGTTGCTGGTGCATACACAGCAGATCCAGTACCCACCTGGGTATTAAGCCTTCCGGGTAATAACTCTCCCTATTGTTACCAGTCAATAAACAGAAGCCTGCTGAGCACAAGTTTTAATGGATGCATTGAACTCTCTCTATAGCCTTTGGCCTTTCTAACACACACACAAACACAGATTCCCCAGACAGATGGCAAAAGGATTGTGTAGACTGGTTCTAATTTTGGTGGACAGACGTAATTAATTGACAGACGCTGATAGAATGCACAGTCACATTTGTCTGGGAGCTAGACATCTAGACGTTTTCCTCCATAATGGTTTTGCTATGGGGAATAGGGTTAAAAAGGGTATTTGTCATATAAAGTCTAGCTCCCTTCAACACCCACCCACACACACACCAGTTTCTCAGTACTAAGTAGATTTAAAAACTCTCAGGCAATCAGGCTTCCGAGAATAGAGTATAGAAAGACCACTATGGACCCCCATAGATTAATGTCCACCGAATAGGAACGTCTCCCCTGAATGAGCCAGTCTCCAGGCTTGGGGGGAACGCCTGCACTGACGCACAAGTTAGCCCATGTTTGTAACCTTTCAGCCTGAATTCAGAGGATGGACCATAATAACAGGCTGAGGAAAGGAGGAGGGAAGTGAGAGAGTCACAGATCTAATAGAGATCAACGACATTGTGCCGACCAATATGGCCTCTAAGTTACGAGCGACTTTTATTTATTTCAACTTTATTTAACCAGGTAGGCAAGTTGAGACCAAGTTCTCATTTACAATTGCGACCTGGCCAAGATAAAGCAAAGCAGTTCGACACATACAACAACACATGGAGTAAAACAAACATACAGTCAATAATATAGTAGAAAAATAAGTCTATATACAATGTGAGCAAATGAGGTGAGATAAGGGTGGTAAAAGCAAAAAAAGGCCATGGTGGCGAAGTAAATACAATATAGCAAGTAAAACACTGGAATGGTAGATTTGCAGTGGAGGAATGTGCAAAGTAGAAATAGAAATAATGGGGTGCAAAGGAGCTAAATAAATAAATTCAGTAGGGGAAGAGGTAGTTGTTTGGGCTAAATTATAGATAGGCTACGTACAGGTGCAGTAATCTGTGAGCTGCTCTGACAGCTGGTGCTTAAATCTAGTGAGGGAGATAAGTGTTTCCAGTTTCAGAGATTTTTGTAGTTCGTTCCAGTCATTGGCAGCAGAGAACTGGAAGGAGAGGCGGCCAAAGGAGGAATTGGCTTTGGGGGTGACCAGAGAGATATACCTGCTGGAGTGCGTGCTACAGGTGGGTGCTGCTATGGTGACCAGCGAGCTGAGATAAGGGGGGACATTACCTAGCAGGATCTTGTAGATGACCTGGAGCCAGTGGGTTTGGAGACGAGTATGAAGCGAGGGCCAGCCAACGAGAGCGTACAGGGTATGTTTGGCAGCATGAGTGAAGGATGCTTTGTTGCAAAATAGGAAGCCAATTCTAGATTTAACTTTGGATTGGAGATGTTTGATGTGAGTCTGTAAGGAAAGTTTACAGTCTAACCAGACACCTAGGTATTTGTAGTTGTCCACATATTCTAAGTCAGAACCGTCCAGAGTAGTGATGCTGGACGGGCGGGCAGGTGCAGGCAGCGATCGGTTGAAGAGCATGCATTTAGTTTTACTTGTATTTAAGGGCAGTTGGAGGCCACGGAAGGAGAGTTGTATGGCATTGAAGCTCGTCTGGAGGGTTGTTAACACAGTGTCCAAAGAAGGGACAGAAGTATACAGAATGGTGTCGTCTGCGTAGAGGTGGATCAGAGACTCACCAGCAGCAAGAACGACATCATTGATGTATACAGAGAAGAGAGTCGGCCCAAGAATTGAACCCTGTGGCACCCCCATCGAGACTGCCAGAGGCCTGGACAACAGGCCCTCCGATTTGACACACTGAACTCTATTAGAGAAGTAGTTGGTGAACCAGGCGAGGCAATCATTTGAGAAACCAAGGCTATCGAGTCTGCCGATGAGGATGTGGTGATTGACAGAGTCGAAAGCCTTGGCCAGGTCAATGAATATGGCTGCACATTGTTCTTTCTTATCGATGGCGGTTAAGATATCGTTTAGGACCTTGAGCGTGGCTGAGGTGCACCCATGACCAGCTCTGAAACCAGATTGCATAGCAGAGAAGGTGCGGTGGGATTCAAAATGGTCTGTAATCTGTTTGTTGACTTGGCTTTCGAAGACATTAGAAAGGCAGGGTAAGATAGATATAGGTCTGTAGCAGTTTGGGTCAAGAGTGTCCCCCCCTTTGAAGAGGGGGATGACCGCAGCTGCTTTCCAATCTTTGGGAATCTCAGACGACACAAAAGAGAGGTTGAACATGCTAGTAATAGGGGTTGCAACAATTTCGGCAGATCATTTTAGAAAGAAAGGGTCCAGATTGTCTAGCCCGGCTGATTTGTAGGGGTCCAGATTTTGCAGCTCTTTCAGAACATCAGCTGACTGGATTTGGGAGAAGGAGAAATGGGGAAGGCTTGGGCAAGTTGCTGTGGGGGGTGCAGTGCTGTTGACTGGGGTAGGGGTAGCCAGGTGGAAAGCATGGCCAGCCGTAGAAAAATGCTTATTGAAATTCTCAATTATAGTGGATTTATCGGTGTTGACAGAGTTTCCTATCCTCAGTGCAGTGGGCAGCTGGGAGGAGGTGTTCTTATTCTCCATGGACTTTACAATGTCCCAGAACTTTTTTTAGTTTGTGTTGCAGGAAGCAAATTTCTGCTTGAAAAAGCTAGCCTTGGCTTTTCTAACTGCCTGTGTATATTGGTTTCTAACTTCCCTGAAAAGTTGCATATCACGGGGGCTGTTCGATGCTAATGCAGAACGCCACAGGATGTTTTTGTGTTGGTTAAGGGCAGTCAGGTCTGGAGAGAACCAAGGGCTATATCTGGTCCTGGTTCTACATTTCTTGAATGGGGCATGCTTATTTAAGATGGTGAGTAAGGCATTTAAAAAAAAATAACCAGGCATCCTCTACTGACGGGATGAGGTCAATATACTTCCAGGATACCCGGGCCAGGTCGATTAGAAAGGCCTGCTCGCTGAAGTGTTTCAGGGAGCGTTTGACAGTGATGACTGGAGGTGGTTTGACCGCTGACCCATTACGGATGCAGGCAGTGATCGCTGAGATCTTGGTTGAAAACAGCAGAGGTGTATTTAGAGGGCAAGTTGGTTAGGATGATATCTATGAGGGTGCCCGTGTTTACGGCTTTGGGGTGGTACCTGGTAGGTTCATTGATAATTTGTGTGAGATTGAGGGCATCAATCTTAGATTGTAGGATGGCTGGGGTGTTAAGCATGTCCCAGTTTAGGTCACCTAGCAGCACGAGCTCTGAAGATAGATGGGGGGGCAATCAGTTCACAAATGGTGTCCAGAGCACAGCTGGGGGCAGAGGGTGGTCTATAGCAGGCGGCAACAGTGAAAGACTTGTTTTTAGAGAGGTGGATTTTTAAAAGTAGAAGTTCAAATTGTTTGGGTACAGACCTGGATAGTAGGACAGAACTCTGCAGGCTATCTCTGCAGTAGATTGCAACACTGCCGCCCCGTTGAAGTTAAGTCGGATAAAGTGGATAAACAGGTTAATGTCAAGCCCCTCATGGAATGTAGGCCTATATTGAACACAACACATTGGCTGAATGATAGAACAGCGATTTCTGTAAGGATCGATGCTGGTAGAGACGAGAAGCAGGTACAGGGAGTGAACATTTTAATTATCAACTGACATGGAATGGAACAGGGCAGCGTCTGGACAAGAACACATAATGACATTAATGCAGACACAGGGAACAAACAGAGGAGCAGACAGTTATAGACGGGGCAATCAACAAAGGGAAGGAGTCCAAGTGAGTCCAATGAGCGCTTCTGCGCGTAATGATGGTGACAGGTGTGCGTAATGAAGGGCAGTCTGGCACCCTCGTGCGCCAGAGCGGGAGTAGGTGTGAAAATGTCCATGTTAAAATGTTATGGGATATATTTTCTCCATAGTTTTTTATGGTAGGCCACTCTGGTAGGCCTGCATTATGATCAAATAGCCACAGTAGCTTACTTGGCCACTGTTAAAACTGTAACTTAAAGTGGGTACAGCCTCAGTGTTCACAGTAAACCAGAGCTGGAAGTTTGCGCTCAGAAGACATGAAATTAGCTCAGTGGCAAAAAAATTGAGGGAACATTGGTGGTGACTGATAAGTCTAACGAGTAAGGAAAGATGGAGACAGAGATGATACTAACTGGGTATCAAACCTGGTTTTCTGGTTGTCTGCTGCATTTGCCCACTGAGTTAAAGCCAAAGATCTGGAGACTGTTGACAGTGACACCATGGTTACATACAGTGCATTCGAAAAGTATTCACAAACCTTGACCTTTTCCACATTTTGTTACATTACAGCTTTATTCTAAAATGTATTTAAATATATATATTTTTTTTTCATCAATCTACACACAATACCCCATAATAACAAAGAAAAAACAGTTTTTTTGACATTTTTGCACATTTATTACAAATAAAAACAGATACTTTATTTAAATAAGTATTCAGACCCTTGGCTATGAGACTCAAAATTGAGCTCCGGTTCATCCTGTTTCCATTGATCATCCTTGAGATGTTTCTACAACTTGGAGTCCACCTGTGGTAAATTAGATTGATTGGACATGATTTGGAAAGGTACAAACCTGTCTATATAAGGTCCCACAGTTGACAGTGTATGTCAGAGCAAAAACCAAGCCATGAGGTCGAAGGAATTGTTCGTAGAGCTCCAAGACAGGATTGTTGGGAGGCACAGATCTAGGGAAGGGTACCAAAACATTTCTGCAGCATTGAAGGTCCTCAAGAACACAGTGGCCTCCGTCATTCTTAAATTGAAGAAGTTTGGAACCACCAAGACTCTTCCTAGAGCTAGCCGCCCAGCCAAACTGAGCAATCGGAGGAAAACCCAATGGTCACTCTGACAGAGCTCCAGAGGTCCTCTGTGGAGTTGGGAGAACCTTCCAGAAGGACAACCATCTTTGCAGCACTCCACCAATCAGGCCTTTATGCTAGAGTGGCCAGACAGAAGCCACTCCTCAGTAAAAGGTACATGGCAGCCCACTTGGAGTTTACCAAAAGGCACTTAAAGGACTCTCAGACCATCAGAAACCAGATTCTCTGGTCTGATGAAACCGAATTGAACTCTTTAGCCTGAATGCCAAGCTTCACGTCTGGAGGAAATCTGGCACTATCCCTACGGTGAAGCATGGTGGCAGCATCATGCTGTGGGGATGTTTTTCAGCGGCAAGGGACTGGGATCGAGGAAAAGATGAACGGAGCAAAGTACAGAGATCCTTAATGAAAACCTCCCGCAGAGCACTCAGGACCTCATACTGGGGTGAAGGTTCACCTTCCAACAGGACAACGACCCTAAGAACACAGCCAAGAAAATACAGGAGTGACTTTGTGGTCTCTGAATGTCGTTGAGTGGCCCAGCCAGAGCCCGGACTTGAAACCGATCGAACACGCGATGCTCCCCATCCAACTTGACAGAGCTTGAGAGGATCTGCAGAGAAGAATGGGAGAAACTTCCCGAATACAGTTCTGCCAAGCTTGTAGCGTCATACCCAAGAAGACTCAAGGCTGTAATCGCTTCCAAAGGTGCTTCAACAAAGTACTGAGTAAAGAGCCTGAATACTTATTTAAACGTGATATTTCAGTTTGCATTTTTTTATAAAGTTGCAAACAATTCTAAAGACCTGAATTTTTATATACTTAATCAATTTTAGAATAAGGCTGTCACGTAAAAATTTGGAAAAAGTCTAGGGGTCTGAATACTTTCTGAATGCACTGTACCTTGGTTTATAACCTCTCCTGTTCATGGCACAGACAGATATAGCAGCTCTGCTTCTAGCTCCTAAGCAACTTTGCAGTATTTATTTATTGTATGTTTTTTTGTTTGTTATTTCTTACATTATTAGGTCAGAATTTTTGGGGGGTTATTGCATACAGCTGGAAATATATTTTGGATATCAGAGCGGCGTTAACTCACCAGCACCACGACCAAGAATACGACTTTCCCGAATTGGATCCTTGATCGTTCCCCCCAAGGACAATTTAACTTATTCCAAAGGCTGCTCCAAAACACAGCCGGTGGAGAAGCGGTATTCGGAGTGGACTTCTAGTCTTCTAGTCATCGCTTCCGAGTATATTACTCGTTAATGTTCAGTCTCTGGATAAAAAAATGTAGACTAACTCCGGGCCAGAATCTCCTTCCAGAGAGACACCAGGGATTGTAACATTCTCTGTTTCACGTAAACATGGCTCTCTCGGGATATACTGTCCATGTCCATTAAGTCATCTGGATTCTCAGTACATCGCACAGACAGAAATATAGAAGTCTCCGGGAAGAAGAAAGGCGGGGGTGTATGTTTCATGATTAACCACTCATGGTGTGATTGTGATAACAAACAAAAACTCAAGTCCTTTTGTTCACCTGACCTAGATTACCTCACAATCAAATGCCGACAGTATTACCTCCCAAGAGAATTCTCTTTGGTTATAGTCACAGCCATGTATATTCCCCCTCAAGCCAATACCACGACGGCCCTCAAAGAACTACACTGGACTTAATACAAACTGGAAACCTGAGGCTGCATTTATTGTAGCTGGGGATTTTAACAAAGCAAATATGAAGAAAACGCTACCAAAGTTCTACCAACACATTGACTGCAGTACTCGTGCTGGTAAAATATTGGACCACTGCTACTTACATTTTTGAAATTCCTACAAGGCTCTTCCTTCGGCCAATCTGATCACTACTCCATTTTGCTCCTTCCTTCATATAGGCAGAAACCCAAAGTACCCACGCTAAGGTCTATTCAACGCTGGTCTGACCAATTGAAATCCATGCGTTTTGATGGGATATGTTCCGGATCACCTCTGAGAATAACATTGACAAATACACAGGAGATGTTGTACCCACTGTTATTATTAAAACCTACCCAAACCAGAAACCATGGATAGATGGCAGCATTCGCGCAAAACTGAAAGTGTGAACCACCGCATTTAACGATGGCAAATTGACTGGGAATATGGCCGAATACAAAGAGTGTAGTTATTCCCCCCGTAAGGCAATCAAACAGGCAAAACGTCAGTACAGAGACAAAGTGGAGTCGCAATTCAACGGCTCAGACTCGAGACGTGTGTGGCAGGGTCTACAGACAATCACAGACTACAAAGAGAAAACCAGCCACGTCATGGACACTGAGGTCTTGCTTCCGGACAAGCTAAACACCTTCTTTGCCTGCTTTGAGGATAACACAGTGCCACCGACGTGGCTCGCTACCAAGGACTGTGGACGCTCCTTCTCCGTGGCCGATGTGAGTAAGACATTTAAGCATGTTAAACCTCGCAAGGCTGCCGGCCCATGATATCCGTAGCCACATCCTCAGAGCATGCGCAGACCAGCTGGCTGGAGTGTTTACGGACATATTCAATCTCTCTCTATCCCAGTCTGTTGTCCCCACATGCTTCAAGATGTCCACCATTGTTCCTGTACTCAAGAAAGCAAAGGTAACTGAACTAAATTAACTATATCAGCCCATAGCACTCACTTCTGTCATCATGAAGTGCTTTAAGAGGCTAGTTAAGGATCATATCACCTCTGCCTTACCTGACACCCTAGACCCACTTCAATTTGCTTTACGCCCCAATATATCCACAAACGATGCAATCGCCATCGCACTGCACACTGCCCTATTCCATCTGGACAAGAGGAATACATGTGTAAGTATGCTGTTAATTGACTTTAGCTCAGCATTCAACACCATAGTACCCTCCAAGCTCATCATTAAGCTTGGGGCCCTGGGTCTGAACCCCGCCCTGTGCAATTGGGTCCTGGACTTTCTGATGGGCCGCCCCCCAGGTGGTGAAGGTAGGAAACAACACCAACACTTTGCTGATCCTCAACACAGGGGCCCCACAAGGATGCGTGCTCAGCCCCCTCCTGCACTCCATTCACCCATGACTGCGTGGCCACACACGCCTCCAACTCAATCATCAAGTTTGCAGACAACACAACAGTAGTAGGCCTGATTACCAACGATGATGAGACCATCCACAGGGAGGTGGTGATGGCCGTGGGAGAGTGGTGCCAGGAAAATAACCTCTCCCTCAACGTCAACAAAACAAAAGAGCTGATCGTGGACTTCAGGAAACAGCAGAGGGAGCACGCCCCTATCCACTTCGACGGGACCGCAGTGGAGAAGGTGGAAAGCTTCAAGTTCCACGGCATATACATCACTGACGATCTTAAATGGCCTACCCACACAGACGGTGTGGTGAAGAAGGCGCAACAGCGCCTCTTCAACCTCAGGAGGCTGAAGAAATTTGGCTTGGCCCCTAACACCCTCACAAACTTTTACAGATTCACAACAGAGCATCCTGTCAGGCTGTATCACCGCCTGGTTTGGCAACCGCAGGGCTCTCCAGAGGGTGGTGCGGTCTGCCCAAAGCATCACCGGGGGCAAACTACCTGCACTCCAGGAGACATAGAGGACCCAATGTTACAGGATGGCCAAAAAGATTATCAAGGACATGAACCACCCGAGCCACGGCCTATTCACCCTGCTATACCCGCAATAACATTTTGTTAAATATGTGTATGTAACACATTTTTATTTGATTCGATTTTTCAAACACTTGAAAGTCACTCTGACACTCTGTCTTATCACTCCCAGGAACACATGTAGTCAGCATTAGACGGCAAATTATCACAGTATCATCAAGACTTTGGTCACAAAGATACAAGAAAACAGGAAATTGTTATTTCTCTCTCTCTTGCTCTCTCTTGCTCTCTCTCGCTCTCTCTCTCTCTGGGATCCACTGCTTTGTTGTCTCTGAGATGAACAGACACATAACTTTATCATCCCATTGAAACAGGATCTGAAGGAGAAGGGGCGCAACAGTCCTCCAGGAGCCAAATGGAGACTAATAGGCCAATATGGACTTCCATTATGGGGCCTGTTTCCTGATAGCAAAGGCCATCAACAGCACCAAATGGCCTATAATGTGTCCATGTTTCCCTGCTCTGGCCCCACACAGACTGTACCCAGGTAGATGCACCCTTAGGTGTGGGTGCATGTGTTTTATGATTCTTGAATATGCCTTTTCCAACTGATGGATCGTCCCCCCCAGACTGCACTACTGCTGCAGCCTGTCACAGAGCCTTATAAACCACACACATTCATCAGTACGGAGCATGTTTAACCAGCGGCTGATGCCTCTCATCAATCCTGCGTTCCAAACCCACACTCAGTGACAGTGCCCGTGATTTGTGTCCCTCTTAAAGGATACCAGGTCTGCCCAGAGGACCATATGTGGCAGGGTGGCAAGGAGAAGGTGGCAACAGTGGCAGTGTTTTGTGAGATGTTTTGGCAACACGTAACAACAAACACCATCTTAGGCTTTTTTCACAGTACACATCCAAATCACATTTCCTGCATTTCCTTTCCTTTTCTATGATTGTGTTGTTTTTTGTGTGTATATTCTTCTTTGTATGTTTCCTAGGCTCCTGCCTTGAATGTATAATTGCTTGGTCTTATAATGCAGGGCTCCCTCAAAAAAAGAGACCTTGTTCTCAATGGGACTCCCCTACCTAAATATAGGTTACAAATGTGTGACATCCCACCTGGACACTGTCTCCATGAAACCGTTTTTATTATGTATTCATCTATCACTGTTCAACAGGTTCCTAGTTTGTAACCATAATTCTTAGAGGCCTTGTAATGCCAACAATGGACAGCCTGTAATATATTAGCCTGGCTTTCACCAGCTCTCAAAGTCACAGCTTGCTGTGTGGTCACGTGGGTCGCGCGTCAGCCAGGTTAGTAATATATGCCATTCAGCAGACACTTTTACTGACTTACAGTCATGCGTGCATACATTGTTTACATATGGGTGGTCCCGGTAATCAAACCCACTATCCTGGCATAGCAAAGTGCCATGCTGAAGCAACTGAGCTACAGAGGACCACAATGGTCAGCCTGTACAGTATAGGGCCTCTTAACTGTCTTATGAACTGTGTCTGACCCTTACTGCCGCAGTTCAGACTCCGAGAGCAGCCCATATAACATATACGTCCTCTAACTCAGCCTGGGGCTACAGTAATGGCAGCAATGGTAGATTTATTTCACTATCCCTCAGTGCGCCACATTGGATGACACGTATTTCACTCCTAGGCCATCCTTTCACTGTGAATGAATAAGTGAGCCAAAAGCTGGGACCAGCAGCTGAATCAGGGAACAGCTGAATCAGGGAAAACATGTTGTGTTTATAATTGATCCTCCACTCCTATGAATGTAATGAATTGCAATATCTGTGGTCCCCTACATCCATCATTAGTCCTCTTGATTAGGACGCTTTGGGGTTAAGTTTATGGTTACAATTAGGATTAGGGTAAAGGGTTAGTGGTTAGGGTTGTGGGTTAAGGGTTAGGTTAAGGGTTAGGGAAAATAGGATTTTGGGTGGAAATTAATTTTAGGTCCCCACGAGGATATAAAATAATGTGTGTGTGATGTGTTGTGTGTGTGTGTGACTATTTTGACATCAGTTGTGCAATGTGGGGATTCACTTCCATCAAAGGCATTGCTACATTTCTACAGAAACATTAGTTCACTGTGGTTGTGGCAATACGGCAACACCAAATACAGTGTCTGCACAATGTTCTCCGCCTTTTTATAATGTCTGTCAGTGCGTTACAGGATATTGTCTGTTATGGCTAGTTAGCCTATGGTGGAGATGAGAGAGCGTGGTGCGTGGTCCTACTCCCTCCTGCATGCTGATTTGGCACGGCTCAGACATGTAATGGTCCCTGGGCTGCTCCCACTCCGTCTTTTGGGTTATTACTTTTCACTCCCAGGGCTTAGCAACAGGGAAACATTTACGCTGTGACGCGATACCACTCAATCAGGCCACGTAATCAATTATGGGACTGTTTATTGAATATATCACAGGAAATAAGGGGATTGAAGACGGAGGAAAGGAATGAGGTGGCTGAGATGCTTTTGGTGCCAGCTGCTCTCTGTGGCCAGGATGTCTGTCTGTCTGTGTCTGCCTGGCTCGTTCTGTACTGTCCTGTATACTGGCATGTGATGGGATTTTATACAGTATAATGTCCTTACTCCTCTCTTTCTCCCTTGTCACTCTCTTCCCCCACCCCTTAGTATCCAGCACTCTATTTTTCTGCTGTTTATCTCACTCCACATAAAACTTATTTTACGTTTTATTTTGACGAGTAAGAGTAGCTGCTGCATGTGCAATAGCTTATTGGGATCCTAATAAACTAAACTCCTCTATCTAACTCTCTCTCTCTCTATGTCTCTCCTCCTCAGATTGCCGGTTTTGCCAATGCCATCGAGCCGGTGGGTGACGACCAGGAGAACCTGCTGGCGTTCCGTTTCCAGGCCCTCAACCCAATCGTGGACCCCTGGGTCTTCATCATCTTCCGCAAGTCCGTGTTCCGCCACCTCCGCTCGCTGCTGTGCTGCCGCTTCACGGGGGGAGCGGTGAAGAACACGGCCCACTGCACCTTCTCCTTAACCCCTGACGACCACAGGGAGTCTCCCAAATCCTTGCCCTCTGTTTCCTTGCAGCCCAAGCTATACTCCAGCCTCTTATGTGGGGGTGGGACTCGGGGCAGGAAAGAGGATGGGATTTAGGGATGGATGGATGTGGGAGAGTAGACAATTGGGGGAAGGGGTTCGGGATTTAGGGTTTGGAGAACTAACTTTTTTGACCACTAGTACTTACCTTATCCACTGTTGACTAGAATGCATATAGTATACCTATGCATGAGTATACCGATGCATGAGCTACGTTTCATACATTCATACATGTTTCATACATGTGAGTGCCATATAAAAAGATTGCAAAGGAGTGGATAAAGTGAGCGATTATGCCTCAAAACACTGAAAACAAAAAAAACTCCAAGCAACTGAAATGGATGTATGCAGGAGAAGACCACTAAGGGGGATTCATTATGGACAACCAGCCCTGGAAGGGTAAAGAACTCTGTCAACATACAGTGCCTTCATAAAGTATTCATACTTTATTTTTACCTTTAACTAAGCAATTCAGTTAATAACAAATTCTTTGCCTTGTTCAGGGGCAGATCGACAGATTTTTACCTTGTCAGCTCGGGGATTTGATCTTGCAACTTCTCGGTTACAAGTCCAACGTTCTAACCACTAGGCTACCTGCCACCCCTTGACTTATTCCACATTTTGTTGTGTTACAGCCTGAATTCAAAATGGATTAGATATATTGTTTTTCTCACCCATTACACACAATACCCCATGATGACGAAGTGAAAATATGTTTTTTAGAAATGTTTGCAAATGTATTGAAAATGAAATACAGGAATATCTTATTTACATAAGTATTCACACCCCCTGAGTCAATACATGTTACAATTACCTTTCGGAGCGATTACAGCTGTGAGCTTTGCACACCTGGATTGTACAATATTTGCACGTTATATATTTTTTTTAATCCTTCAAGCTCTGTCATTGCTATACAGACATTTTCAAGTCTTGCCATAGATTTTCAAGCCGATTTAAGTCAAAACTGTAACTAAGCCAATCAGGAACATTCAATGTCATCTTGGTAAGCTACTCCAATGTACAGTATATTTGGCCTTGTGTTTAGGTTATTATCCTACTGAAAGGTGAATTTGTCTCCCAGTGTCTGTTGGAAAGCAGACTGAACCAGGTTTTCCTGTATAACTTTTTGAAGCTCTGAGGATCCATGATAAATCTTTTCACGACTTTTCACGAATGTCTTGGTGTGTTTGGATCATGATAGTTTGTTGGTGATGTGGACACCCAGGAACTTTAAGCTCTCAACCTGATCCACTACAGCCCCGTCGATGAGAATGGGGGCATGCTTGGCCCTCCTTTTCCTGTAGTCCACGATCATCTCCTTTTGTCTTGATTACGTTGAGGAAGAGGTTGTTGTCCTGGCACCACACTTCCAGGTTTCTGATCTTCTCCCTAAAGGCTGTCTCATCGTTGTCGGTGATCAGGCCTACCAACATTGTGTCATCGGCAAACTTAATGATAGTGTTGGAGTCGTGCTTGGCCACGCAGTCATGGGGGAACACGGAGTACAGGAGGGGACTAAGCACGCACCCCTGAGGGGCACCAGTGTTGAGGATAAGCGTGGCAGATGTGTTGTTGCCTACCCTTACCACCTGGGGGCTGCCCATCAGGAAGTCCAGGATCCAGTTGCAGAGGGAGGTGTTTAGTCCCAAGGTCCTTAGCTTAGTGATGAGCTTTGAGGGCACTATGGTGTTAAACGCTGAGCTGTAGTCAATGAACAGCATTCTCACGTAGGTGTTCCTTTTGTCCAGGTGGGAAAGGGCAGTGTTGAGTGCAATAGAGATTTGCATCATCTGTGGATATGTTAGGGCGGTATGCAAATTGGAGTGGGTCTAGTGTTTCTGGGATGATGGTGTTGATGTGAGCCATAACCAGCCTTTCTAAGCACTTCATGGCTACTGATGTAAGTGATACGGGGCCGTAGTCATTTAGGCAGGTTACCTTTGGTTTCTTGGGCACAGGGACAATTCTTTACCATTAAACATATTATTTGACTTGTTAAGCAAATTTTTACTCCTGAACTTATTTAGGCCGGCCATAACAAAGGGGTTGAATACTTATTGACTTGAGACATTTCAGCTTTTCATTTGTAATTTGTAAACATTTCTAAAAACATAATCCGTTTAAAATTCAGGCTGAAACAACAAAATGTGGAAAAGTCAAGGGGTATGAATAGTTTCTGAAGGCACTGTAAATACACACCCGGTGAAGCCCGTGAAAACATTGCACTAGGTCTTCTGTCCAGGTATCACTGAACTCCATTTCCAAGCTGGGGAAAGAATGTTCCTGTTAAAATATCTACTAATAATTTGGTTAGCTTACCAAAGATGGTATGGCGGTGTCCACTATTACTACCTTATGGAATTTAGATTTCCTCACTTCCTGAATGATTTCACATCTTGTAAATGTACAAAACAGACAATATGCCCTTGCATATGCCCAAGGCATTCAGGTCATTATCTTCAAATGACATTCACAACAGTGTGGTAAATCAACATGCAGGAATGAGAAAGATGTGATTTTGTTAAGCTCTGTTTTATTGACAACCTCTTTGCCCTCTTAGCTCTTAAAATGTCTCTCTCTGATCTGTCACATAATTGACGTGCGGGATGCAGGTCACAGCTAGCCTCGTACGCACCATCCTGATCTCGTGCGCTTACGTGCACGGATCCGTGTAGTGAAACAGAATGTAAGCGCGTGCGATCAGAATGGTTCGTACCGGGCTAGGTCACATCAGGTCACCTTCCTACAACATGAAGGCCTCTTCTGCGTGCATGTCCCCTGGATCTATGGTCAAGTTTTAAAGAGGGTCAATCTCTTTATCTTCTTTTAAGGATGAATGGATCATGGATCCTATGCATGTGCACGTGACATGTCTTAAATCCATGTCTCAGTTTCCAAACCTTTGCATCCAACACTTCCGTCATCAATACGCTGTTGTAGGTAGTCAAATCTAGGGTGCATTATGGGCTCATTGAGAGAGACCTGTGTCTATGGCACTATTCTGTTGTACAATATATTGTATGGACATTCCTTAGTGCACTCGCTCAAGAGGGTACCGCATCTCCTTCTTATCAAGCTAATTCATTTGACCTATATTGTCACAGCAAAATAATCCTGCAGCAAAAGGATTTGAACATTTAGTCCACATTGTTTCTTGGTCGGTGGTTAGGCTATTGGTAAAAAATGAGGCCACATGAAAAGTGCAATACTGTTAATATAACCGTGTGTTTTCAGTGAATTTATGTACATCATGATGCTCATATGCATTTAATGCAGTGTGGCGATCAAATGAAGATCCTGCGGTTACGTAGGCTTGCGCTATTCTGATATTTTCACATCCATCAGATATTTCTTTAGAGCTGATCTGATTGTTAAATAGGCCAATTACAAAAAAGAAAGATCAGAATATGGCTGCCTGTGTAAACGCAGCCTCTGATAGTGATTGCATGAAGAGTGCTGCGTTTGTGTTTGCTGGTGGTAAGTCCTTTTTGTGTACGTTTCTATGTGTTCTCTCAGTTGTGTTGTATGCATGTTTTGTGCTGTTGTGTTTGATGTTTTGTGTATGTGGTTTGTGT
Organism: Salvelinus alpinus; assembly: GCF_045679555.1. NCBI lineage: Eukaryota > Metazoa > Chordata > Actinopteri > Salmoniformes > Salmonidae > Salvelinus > Salvelinus alpinus. The sequence continues at coordinate 6,546,653 of NC_092106.1, read as the reverse complement.
TGTGTTTTGCGGTGTGTTGTAGTGATTTTGTTTCCTGAGCTATGATGTGCCACATACCCAGTGTGTGTTCCAGCCTGGCTTCTTGCACTTGAGAATATACGGTGTCAGATATGTTCTTGCAGTATTGGGATCAATTGTAACAAATGTGAATACATGTTAGACGTGTTATATATAGGTTGCTGTACATGTTCCTATGTAAAAAGATGAAAATGCTAAATAAAGATTAAGAGTCAATAACAATTAAAGTAACAATTTTTCATAAAATTATACCGTTTTCTTAGCTAGCTAAGTTGTTTACCTGTTGCTAGGCAGTTGCTAGGGACATTCCTGAAAGAAGCTAGCTAGCTAACAAGGAGTGTCTAGTTGGCAGAAGAGAAGAAGGGACAAAGAAGGGACAAAGTGGGACAAAATAAGGACAGAAGAAAAGGGAAAGGGGACATTAAGGTGAAGCAGTCCTCTAAAGACACAAAAGACAATAATACAAGAAACAACACTTCTATTGCCTCTCCCTCTACGATACGCACTTCCGGTTTGGTTTGGAGCGAGTAGTTGCATTCCGCTTTGCTCCACAGGTAGTATTACAGGTAGTATTACATTTCATTTCATTACAGTACAACAGTTTGATTTGTTTGATCTTAGCTGGCTACATAGCCGTCTTTGTATCCAAGATAATTGTGTAGTCTAGAGTAATTGTCGAGGTTACCTAGCCAGCTACACTTTCAAACAAAGTCAACAACGCAGCCACTGCTAGCTAGCCTATTTCACCAGCCAGCAGTACTATATCATTTTAGTCAATAAGATTTTTTGCAACGTAAGCTTAACTTTCTGAACATTCGAGACGTGTAGTCCACTTGTCATTCCAATCTCCTTTGCATTAGCGTAGCCTCTTCTGTAGCCTGTCAACTATGTGTCTGTCTATCCCTGTTCTCTCCTCTCTGCACAGACCATACAAACGCTTCACACCGCGTGGCCGCTGCTACTCTAACCTGGTGGTCCCAGCGCGCACGACCCACGTGGAGTTCCAGGTCTCAGGCAGCCTCTGGAACTGCCGATCTGCGGCCAACAAGGCAGAGTTCATCTCAGCCTATGCTTCCCTCCAGTCCCTCGACTTCTTGGCACTGACGGAAACATGGATTACCACTGATAACACTGCTACTCCTACTGCTCTCTCCTCGTCTGCCCACGTGTTCTCGCACACCCCGAGAGCTTCTGGTCAGCGGGGTGGTGGCACTGGGATCCTCATCTCTCCCAAGTGGACATTCTCTCTTTCTCCCCTGACCCATCTGTCTATCGCCTCCTTTGAATTCCATGCTGTCACAGTTACCAGCCCTTTCAAGCTTAACATCCTTATCATTTATCGCCCTCCAGGTTCCCTTGGAGAGTTCATGAATGAGCTTGACGCCCTGATAAGTTCCTTTCCTGAGGATGGCTCACCTCTCACAGTTCTGGGTGACTTTAACCTCCCCACGTCTACCTTTGACTCATTCCTCTCTGCCTCCTTCTTTCCACTCCTCTCCTCTTTTGACCTCACCCTCTCACCTTCCCCCCTACTCACAAGGCAGGCAATACGCTTGACCTCATCTTTACTAGATGCTGTTCTTCCACTAATCTCATTGCAACTCCCCTCCAAGTCTCCGACCACTACCTTGTATCCTTTTCCCTCTCGCTCTCATCCAACACTTCCCACACTGCCCCTACTCGGATGGTATCGCGCCGTCCCAACCTTCGCTCTCTCTCCCCCGCTACTCTCTCCTCTTCCATCCTATCATCTCTTCCCTCTGCTCAAACCTTCTCCAACCTATCTCCTGATTCTGCCTCCTCAACCCTCCTCTCCTCCCTTTCTGCATCCTTTGACTCTCTATGTCCCCTATCCTCCAGGCCGGCTCGGTCCTCCCCTCCTGCTCCGTGGCTCGACGACTCATTGCGAGCTCACAGAACAGGGCTCCGGGCAGCCGAGCGGAAATGGAGGAAAACTCGCCTCCCTGCGGACCTGGCATCCTTTCACTCCCTCCTCTCTACATTCTCCTCTTCTGTCTCTGCTGCTAAAGCCAATTTCTACCACTCTAAATTCCAAGCATCTGCCTCTAACCCTAGGAAGCTCTTTGCCACCTTCTCCTCCCTCCTGAATCCTCCTCCCCCTCCTCCCCCCTCCTCCCTCTCTGCTGATGACTTCGTCAACCATTTTGAAAAGAAGGTCGACGACATCCGATCCTCGTTTGCTAAGTCAAACGACACCGCTGGTTCTGCTCACACTGCCCTACCCTGTGCTTTGACCTCTTTCTCCCCTCTCTCTCCAGATGAAATCTCGCGTCTTGTGACGGCCGGCCGCCCAACAACCTGCACGCTTGACCCTATCCCCTCCTCTCTTCTCCAGACCATTTCCGGAGACCTTCTCCCTTACCTCACCTCGCTCATCAACTCATCCTTGACCGCTGGCTACGTCCCTTCCGTCTTCAAGAGAGCGAGAGTTGCACCCCTTCTGAAAAAACCTACACTCGATCCCTCCGATGTCAACAACTACAGACCAGTATCCCTTCTTTCTTTTCTCTCCAAAACTCTTGAACGTGCCGTCCTTGGCCAGCTCTCCTGCTATCTCTCTCAGAATGACCTTCTTGATCCAAATCAGTCAGGTTTCAAGACTAGTCATTCAACTGAGACTGCTCTTCTCTGTGTCACGGAGGCGCTCCGCACTGCTAAAGCTAACTCTCTCTCCTCTGCTCTCATCCTTTTAGACCTATCGGCTGCCTTTGATACTGTGAACCATCAGATCCTCCTCTCCACCCTCTCCGAGCTGGGCATCTCCGGCGCGGCCCACGCTTGGATTGCGTCCTACCTGACAGGTCGCTCCTACCAGGTGGCGTGGCGAGAATCTGTCTCCGCACCACGTGCTCTCACCACTGGTGTCCCCCAGGGCTCTGTTCTAGGCCCTCTCCTATTCTCGCTATACACCAAGTCACTTGGCTCTGTCATATCCTCACATGGTCTCTCCTATCATTGCTATGCAGACGACACACAATTAATCTTCTCCTTTCCCACCTCTGATAACCAGGTGGTGAATCGCATCTCTGCATGTCTGGCAGACATATCAGTGTGGATGACGGATCACCACCTCAAGCTGAACCTCGGCAAGACGGAGCTGCTCTTCCTCCCGGGGAAGGACTGCCCGTTCCATGATCTCGCCATCACGGTTGACAACTCCATTGTGTCCTCCTCCCAGAGTGCTAAGAACCTTGGCGTGATCCTGGACAACACCCTGTCGTTCTCAACTAACATCAAGGCGGTGACCCGTTCCTGTAGGTTCATGCTCTACAACATTCGCAGAGTACGACCCTGCCTCACGCAGGAAGCGGCGCAGGTCCTAATCCAGGCACTTGTCATCTCCCGTCTGGATTACTGCAACTCGCTGTTGGCTGGGCTCCCTGCCTGTGCCATTAAACCCCTACAACTCATCCAGAACGCCGCAGCCCGTCTGGTGTTCAACTTTCCCAAGTTCTCTCACGTCACCCCGCTCCTCCGCTCTCTCCACTGGCTTCCAGTTGAAGCTCGCATCCGCTACAAGACCATGGTGCTTGCCTACGGAGCTGTGAGGGGAACGGCACCTCCGTACCTTCAGGCTCTGATCAGGCCCTACACCCAAACAAGGGCACTGCGTTCATCCACCTCTGGCCTGCTCGCCTCCCTACCTCTGAGGAAGTACAGTTCCCGCTCAGCCCAGTCAAAACTGTTCGCTGCTCTGGCACCCCAATGGTGGAACAAACTCCCTCACGACGCCAGGTCAGCGGAGTCAATCACCACCTTCCGGAGACACCTGAAACCCCACCTCTTTAAGGAATCCTTAGGATAGGATAAAGTAATCCTTCTAACCCCCCCCCCCCTTAAAAGAGTTAGATGCACTATTGTAAAGTGGTTGTTCCACTGGATATCATAAGGTGAATGCACCAATTTGTAAGTCGCTCTGGATAAGAGCGTCTGCTAAATGACTTAAATGTAAATGACTTAAATGTAAGAGTATATATAACGTGTGTAACTTCCCTATTGTGTGATTTACTTACTTTCCGCATGTACACTACTGGTCAAAAGTTTAAGAACACCTACTCATTCAAGGGTTTTTCTTTATTTTTAGTAATTTCTACATTGTAGAATGACAGTGAAGACATCAAAACTATGAAGTAACACATATGGCATCATGTATTAACCAAAAAAGTGTTAAACAAATCAAAATCTAGTTGATATTTGTGATTCTTAAAATAGCCACCATTTGCCTTGATGACAGCTTTGCACACTCTTGACATTCTCTCAACCAGCTTCACCACCTGGAATGCTTTTACATATAGTCTTGAAAGAGTTCCCACATGCTGAGCACTTGTTGGCTTCTTTTCCTTCACTCTGCGGTCCGATTTATCCCAAACCATCTCAATTTGGTTGAGGTCGGGAGAATGTGGAGGCCAGGTCATCTGATGCAGCACTACATCACTCTCCTTCTTGGTAAAATAGCCCTTACACTGTCTGGAGGTGTGTTGGGTCATTGTCCTGCTGAAAAACAAATGATAGTCCCACTAAACCCAAACCAGATGGGATGGCATATCGCTGCAGAATGCTGTGGTAGCCATGCTGATTAAGTGGGCCTTGAATTCTAAATAAATCTCTGACAGTGTCACCAGCAAAGCACCCCCACACCATCACACTTCCTCCTTCATGCTTCACGGTGGGAACCACACATGCGGAGATCATCCATTCTCCTACTCTGTGTCTCACAAAGATATGGCGGTTGGAACCAAAAATCTCAAATTTGGACTCCAGGCCAAAGGACAAATTTCCACTGGTCTAATGTCCATTGCTCGTGTTTCTTGGCCCAGGTGGTTTCTTTGCAGCAATTCGACCACAAAGGCCTGATTCGCGCAGTCTCCTCTGAACAGTTGATGTTGAGATGTGTCTGTTACTTGAACTCTGTGAAGCATTTATTTGGGATGCAGTTTCTGAGGCTGGTAACTCTAATGAACTTAACCTCTGCAGCAGAGGTAACCCTGGGTCTTCCTTTCCTGTGGCGGTCCTCATGAGAGACAGTTTCATCAAAGCTCTTTATGGTTTTTGCGACTGCACTTGAAGAAACTTTCAAAGTTCTTGAAATGTTCCTTATTGACTGACCTTCATGTCTTAAAGTAATGATGTATTGTTGTTTCTCTTTGCTTATTTGAGCTGTTTTTGCCATAACATGGACTTGGTCTTTTACCAAATAGGGCTATCTTCTGAATACCACCCCTACCTTGTCACAACACAACTGATTGGCTGAAACGCATTAAGAGGGAAAGAAATTCCACATATTAACAAGGCACACCTGTTAATTGATATGTATTCCAGGTGACTACCCCATGAAGCTGGTTGAGAGAATGCCAAGAGTGAGCAAAGCTGTCAATGCAGGGTGGCTATCTGAACAAACTCAAATATAAAATATATTTTGATGTTTAACACTTTTTTTGGTTACTACATGACTCCATATGTGTTCGTTCATAGTTGATGTCTTCACTATTATTCTATAATGTAGAAAATAGTCAAAATAAAGCAAATCCCTTGAACAAGTAGAGGGTTCTATAACTTTTGACCAGTAGTGTATGTCATATTAATCTGTGATGATGGACAAGTGGAGGGAAAGTTATACGCTGTGTGACTGTACAGAAATGAAACGTGGAAAATATACTGTATGTCTTGTAGAATTCACAAAGCTTGAAGACATGGCCCGTGTGTTTACAGATAAAGGATAAAACAAGACAAGATAAATAGGAAAATGGTTTAAGTTGGGGTTTAGACAACATAGCTGCTTTGAACATGCCAGTCAGTCAACACACAAAACAATTGCATCTGGGAGATGACATGAACGTTTACGATTCTTAGAAATATAGAGAAATAAACTGTTGGTTTATTGACTAGAGAAATGCCATTCGGCATCAAATCAACTTCTATGGTTTTACAGTAAGTATACATATGCAGTCGTAAAGTATTCATAAAACTTCACTTCCCCATATGCCATCTCGAAAGATCGTATCAGAAGCAGGCAGAGCATACAGGAAAGGTAGTTGCAGAATAACAACGACGCAGTATATAACCTACAAAAAAAAGAGGTCATCGAAAGACAACTGACAGTGTAGAGTTGGCACGGACCCCAGCATACCTCACCAGAGGGACTATCATCTGAATGAGGGCAGGAAACCATAACCAAGACATACTATAGACTGCAACCATAAAGCCTACTCCTTTAGCAAAGCCTTACCGGATTTTTTTCTTTAACATGAATAGAAAGTAGAGCAGCTTTACTGACATATTAAACTGATGTAGATGCTTAATTTCCCAGCAGTGTTTGTGTGCGTGCGAGAAAGAGAGCAAGTTCACAAGCCAAAAACAGTTTATTCATAATAATGCAACAAATTCCACATGTCATATTCTCCGGTAATGGGATTCCACTAAGTGGTTGAAGATGGTCCTTCATTTGCAAGATGATATTTCCTGGGATAACAATAGATTTATTCATCACTAAGAGCCAATACAGAAACAGGCGCTCTGATACCATCAAAAAGCCCTCTGCCTGTCTTCATGGTCTTTCATCATCATCACCATTTTGTACAGGCTATTCACATAGCTGATTCCTCATGAAATCACTCTGGTTTAGTAGTATGTGTGCTCAAGACTGTAAAACCCGCTGGCCTGTCTTTTGAGACAGTAGCATTCCAGATACACATTTGGCGCAGGTCATTACCGATGATTATATCTTGCGATGTCTGGAGAAGTGTTTTACATCTCAGGAACATCATTAACATAATAAAACGGTCCCATGAACAAATATGTATCTGAAATGCAGTGCCCAGGACCTTCGGGCAGTGTGACAATATTTTCTAAATGCATCCTTCCTTCATTGAAGTCATCACTAATGTATCACAATACTTTTGTTAATTTAGTCATGACAAGTCAATTATTAATTACGTAATATAATATATGCCATTTAGCAGACGTGTGTCTCCATATAGGTGGTCCCAGGAATTGAACCCACTATCTTGGCATTGCAAGCTTTACCAACTGGGCTACAGAGGATCAGAAGCATGGAAGGATGCTTTGCTCTAGTTCTGGAACAGCGCCCTGCTCTGTTGTACGGACAGGAAGCCCAGCACCCTGGTTATCTGTGATTCACCAGAGTCTTGACAGTGATGAATCTTTATCTGAAGCAGAGCACTAATGAACAGCAGTCCTGGCCCTCACTGAGGTTGTAATTAAAAGTGTGCATTGATTAACCAGATGGAAATAGAATGGACGAACAGAACAGGGAGTGATGAACTGAGATGAACCAGACTGATGCGCAGCAGTATACACACACTTCGACATGAGTATTTTCTTGTTCTTTCGTTGTCTTTCTTTCATTTTGTCTTTCTTCCTCAGAACTCAGTCTTTCTCAAATTCTAATTACAGTGGGTGAACTTGCCCACCTTATCTGTCAGTAACCCTGACCCTCACCTGAGACCCTCAGTCGACATCTTTCCCTTTCCTCCCGATAAATGATACTCTCCCGATAAGTGACCATTCTTTGACCTCTGACCACCTCAGCTTGGGGGTGTGTTGAGAGATACAAAGACTAAGGGCTTGATTCAATCTGTAGCACTGAAGATCCGCCCTGCAGAGCGATGGATATTTAAAGGCTATGTTTCCACGTTCGCGGAGACTGCATTCATGGTAAACGCTGCATATGTTGGGTCAATTGGAGATTACCTTTAAATTTCAGGCATGCTATAGCGCTGAACTTTGGCAATACGGATTGAATCGCGCCCTAATGCGTAATTGTGTGACATTGCAAAGGAAGCCTTTGAGAATTTGAGAAGGGTTTTAAGTACAATGTTAGTCTATGGGGAATTCTCATCTGAAATCAATCCATTGACTTATTGATCTAACAGGGAATTTATGTTGGAAGAATATTAACCAAAGTGCGATTTTCAAACAGCAGTTTTCTAAGTGTTATTACATGGGGAGCCATGTATCTGTCTTTTATTGATAAAAAGGCCATGATCCTCCGAGTATGACTCACATTTAATCTGATTTCAAATACGATCTGCATTTTCAGAGTGAACATCCTGTGTCCTAATAACACCAGAATGATTGTTATATTTTATTTTGGTGGCCATTTCCAGACTGATTTTCAAAACGACCTGACATTTTGTTTTTTTACAGGAATGAGAATCATACTAGCTTTCTACATAGATATCATACCTCGTTGCTGATTGGACACTTTCAATCGAGACCACATAAAGCAAAATCAAAGATTGATATCCTGACTTGAGGACAATACACTTTTGCTCTCTGTGCGGCATGCGTCGTGTTACCTAGTTTACCAAAGGTGACGTGTTTAACAGAGATGGTGTTCCATTCCAGGAAATTCCGTCAAGGACTCCTGGCAATGACTCCCCATGGAGTAATTATAATGACCATCAGCGATTAATATGTAAACCTCCAGTGAAAGGTAGGCGTCTGTTTTCTGTAACTTGGAACAGAGGACATCACTCCTTGTGGTGCATAGAGGCGAGACACTTCCCTTGACCAAGGGCTTTTTGGTTAAAGGGAAAGTAACTAGTTTCTGCAGGTGGATTGAGCCATCTGACCACAGTCTGTCCAGTTGGGCCTGTTCTTGACTGCAGAACAGAATCAAACACCTCATTATAAAAGGTCATGACTTCCATGCCTTCGTTTAACCTTTAGATTTGTAATGGCAAACTCAGTGAGGGAGACATAGTCAGTGTTACAGCCCTAAGGGTCAATGTCCGATGGCCCAAGAAGCTCTCTGAAGTAGCTGGGGCAAATCATATTCGATGTTTGTCTCTTTGGCTGCAGTTATCAAAGGAATTGCCCTGACAGGCTGCCAGGATGGGGCTTTTTTTTAGATAAACACAGAAAATAAAGTCTGAGGTTAACACAGGCTTAGAAGATACATTTTGTTCTATGTGAGGTAATATCAGTCAGTTAACATGACCTTTATGAATTATGAAGCCTTTATGCGCTTAGGTGCTTGTTTTGATTACATAAATCCTTCAAAATTCCCAAAAAGTCATGTTAGCGGATGAAGATTTTTCATAGAAGAAAATGTATAAGATCTCCTAAGCCTGTGTTTACCACGGACCTTATTTTTGGCATTTATCCCCCCAAAAACATTAATTTCCCCATAGGCGTTGACCAATGAGCCATGGCATTGTTAGTAACTTCAAAAAGATGGCATTACTATTGCTCCCCATTGGGCACTGACGTCAATTCAACGTCTATTCCACGTTGGTTCAACGTCATTTCATTGAAATTATGTGGAAACAACATTGATTCAACCAGTGTGTGCCCAGTGGGTCTCTATACCTTCCAGGTTATAATAATAATAATACATGTATTTTGTATAGTGTTTTTCATTACAAACAAGAATATCAAAGTCGCTTTAAAAACCAAAACAAATGTAGTGATCTAGCAGGCCGTGGTTGATGGTCTTTCACAACTTCATATGTTTGGTTGTAAAGGCAGGTCGGAAAGGCAGTCAGTAGCTTTAGCGGAGGGAGCAGTGGCGTACCACAGGAAAGAACAGTTCACATCCTACAATTCTACTCATTTTACCAATTTTTTTTGTTGCAATTTTATAGCTAAACTCATGCTACTCTACATATTTTGCCATGAGGCTGAGAGAAAATGTTGCTGTTTTAAAGCCCATTTACTGCTATTCTACACATGTTGCCATGGGGCAGAGAGAAAATGTGCAGTTTAATAACGAATCACATATTATTCTACACATTTTGCAATGAGGCTGATTCTTAAAGCTAATTCTACACAATTCCAACGAGTTCTGCTACATTTGATATGTGGCACAGTAGTAGCACATCAAATGGCTCGAACTCTCAACTTGAATAACTTTTGATTTGATGAAAAAACACATTTTTTTCAGTGGTGACCAGCTGTCTGTAAAAAATGATGGGTGGCAAACAATAACTGAGTCATGAAATGCGAGATAATTAGAAAGGCTACATCGATTGTGTTAGATTTCCCTACGAAGATTAATGTGAGGGGATAATTATATTATCTTACCAATGAGACAGAGACAGAGCAACAAACACCTAAATGAATAATAAGACTTACGTTGGAACAATACCTTTCAGTCCTTGAGGGACTGGTCGGCTGAACCGATCTCAAGCATGAGAGCAGTTTCAGAATGATTTTCCCCATTAAATGACTAACACCAGTCTCAACTCATTGAAATGTTAAACGTTCAGTCAAAAGATAGATTTTCCAGTCGTTTTTTATATTTCCACACTATGAGGTCGAAATAACTCTCTGAAATTGTGAAAATTATGATAATTCCATTTTAGTGTAAGAGCTTTAAAAACGAAATAAGCCTGGAATTTCAGCATGACATCACAATCCGATTATTCTGACCAATGAACAGTCATCTTTTATTTGCATATGTATCCTCCTACTGTGACGGGGTTAGCGGATAGGCTCTGGACTATAGACAATCCTATCAGCAAATCAGGGCTGTGTATGTCAATATATTTACATTTGTATCAACACAGCCACATAATCAGACTGAGCATATCAATGGCAAAAGGAGGATCAGGGAAATACATTATAAAAATATATGCCGAGTTATTTTCATGCAATAAACACACAGTGATGATTTAAAAATAAAATGTCTACTTAAATGATAATGCCCGAGAAGCCGGTGTTTGGAGGGTATATTGGCACAGGTGTTGTTAGGCCGCAGGTAGCCTAGTGGTTAGAGCGTGGGGCCAGTAACTGAAAGTTTGCTAGATCGAATCCCCGAGCAGATTCCAAGAGAATGATACAGCATCATCTAGTGAGGATATGTGAAACTACACCCAGAGCATCACATAAGACCATTTTGTTCTCCACAACTATGAAAAGGTGAGGACAACACATTGGAGTTAAAGGACTCTATATGGATAAAACCCACTTTGGCATGTATGGACATTGAGGGCTTCCGCCATTTGAAAGCAGTCAACTGGGTGGGACTTCCTATGTGTTAAGGAATGATCACATAATTTCACCTTCATCAGGGATCAGCCAATGAATTATACTTGTGAGCAAACACTAAGTGGCAGTAAAAATGTTTTGTTTATTATTACACCTCGTCTGCTTGGGTATTCGAACCAGCGACCTGTCAGTTATTTGGTTCCTTCAGATCTGCTGTAGTTGGAAGCATATCATGTGAACAGAGGCTATTCTTGTCTACTACCAGTAGGGTAGGCACTCTAATGCAACAGACCAATACCTTGTATATTCACTGAACAAGCTTTAAAAACAAGTTTACTCCTAAAAATCTGATATTGAATTTCTTACACTAGTGCATTAACGTAATATCTCTACATAAATTGTAGTTTACTCCCCTTACACAGGCACCTTGCCCAGTCACGATCATGTGTTTTTTTACAACCGCCAGACTATATTTAGACATATGCAGTTGAAGTAGAGTAAAGGGGGTCATAGCTTTCCAACTGAGTGATGTCCTCAGGTTCCTAATGTACCGGAACTACTTACCGTACTATAAAATAATCCATCCGTCCCCAGATATGATTGATCTGATTGGCTGTCCCTGCCCGTCACGTGTGGGTCAGACTTGGAGGCATTTGGAGTTACAGGGGTGAGATGTCACGAACCGGACTGACCCGGATTACCAGAGGCTCCTGTGGCAATCCCAGGAGGCACCAAATATAGCCTGGTGCAGCCAGGGATAGCTCCTCTTACAGAGGCCGGGGTGACCTCCTCTGACCCAATCTCAGAGGGTGTCTTGTAAAGGATATTATGAAGACTGCAAGGAGACTGGCAGCCTGGGATACACACATTACCTGAACTGAGTTGAAGTTCCATCCATACTCCAAATAACTGCCATGAGTACATACTAAAGTCAGCACATTTTACACAAACAAGTGAGCAATAAAAATGGCAAATTAAGTATTACGCAAGACAAGGAGAGTCATATAGTGAAGTACAGTCAATTTATTTATTCATTCATGGCAAACAATATTTCACATCTTTAAATTTGTACGATCTCCAGAAGATTAACAGTCCTTAACCATGTGTCTTTTCCAACCTTTCAAAGTTAACCCACCAGTAAAAGCTAGCCAGAAACAGTTTTAGTCCCAAAGTTGTCTTTTAAGCAACAATTCAATACCTATGCTAGCATTTCTGCCATTCAACCCTAAATAATAAATTTGAAACCACTAATTTATACCAGCCTGAAATATGTAATTTTTCAACTCACTGACAAAAATAAATAAATATATTAGTGAATATATACTCTGTTGCAGAACAGCAAGCGGAGCATGGATAAAAGATGTGAACACTTGACAACATGCGGATCTGACAAATCCACAGGAGCAAGAGACAAAATGAGTTGTTCCAGCAGCAACGTTGTCTTTTTCAGAACATTTTCAAATATACGATTTACACCAAAGTGCAAATAGGTATGTACTGTATATAGTTTATACTGTATATTGATATGTCCTAATTTGCTCTTGCAAGATTGAGGCTTTAGAGTATTATGGCACATTTCAAAACATCACAGGTCATACTAGATCAACAATAGGTCATGCAAAGTTTTACGATACAGTAATATTTGTATTTGACCAAAATGTTTAATTTATATATTAATATTTGATAACACATTTAAAAAGCAGAACATTAATATTTGTATCAGGATATATGTTAGCAGATAAAATATATTTACAGCAATGCTCTCAAAGTGTGTTACCATAATCAACGATCTGAAACTGCACATCTACATACTCCTATGCCATAGGTCAGTGGTGCCGGGAAATTAAAGCCTTGTATGAGAATGAAAGACAACAGCCTGCTCAAAAAAAAAAGCCTATTAAAACCAACCAACCAGTGCTTTTCTAAATCAACTCCCTACAACCCCTTTGGGATGGGAGAATTCTCTCAACCTAGCACCAATGCAACCTCTTTCACTGTAATTCTTGCACCAACCGTGAGTGACATGTATTTTACAAATTATATATAATTGATATATTATATATAACAGTGTACAAAACATTAGGGACACCTGCTCTTCCATGATATAGACTGACCAGGTAAAAGCTACAATCCCTTATTGATGTCACTTCTTAAAGGGGAGGAGACAGGTTAAAGAATTATTTTTAAGCCTTGAGACATGGGTTGTGTGTGTGTGCCATTCAGAGGTTATTTGGGCAAGACAAAAGTTTTAAGTGCCTTTAAACGGGGCATGGTAGTAGGTGCCAGGCGTACCAGTTAAAGTGTGTCAAGAACTGCAACACTGCTGGGTTTTTCACACAACAGTTTCCTGTGCATTTCAAGAATGGTCCACCACCCAAAGGACATCAAGCCAACTTTGACAACGATGGGACGTATTGGAGTCAACATGGGCCAGCATCCCTGTGGAATGCTTCCGACACCTTGTAGAGTCCATGCCCGGGCAAATGGAGGCTGTTCTGAGGGCAAGTGGGGGGGTGGGGTGCAACTCAATATCAGGAAGGTGTTCCCAATGTTCTGTACACTCAGTGCATAGCTATATATTTATGTATATACCTCCAGTGTGTATACAATGGGATCAGAACCACCTTGTTGTGACATGACTGATTCCTATCCCTCTGCCTCGTCCGTGTTGCCCTTTCCTCAAATTTAGTCGGCATCTGGGAGCCTCCGAAGGATCTTACTCTGGAGTAAGGGCCTTACGCGTCGTTAAAGCTTGGTCCATTAACATCTGTTAGGGATTCATCTGCAGTCGCTCTTAAAACAGATCCCCTAGAAGTATTTGGATTTTTTTTGACTAAAGAATTTTGTACATTGAATAATTTTTTTGTTTTACATTTTGGCTTGATTATTGGTTTGTTTTCTTAAAGACAGAGTGATCTTAGGAGGACAAGCAATGTGAGAGAGAAATGTGAGAGCACAGTCCACTTCACTTGGCGGTCATCATCTGCACAAACTCTGGAAGGCAGAACAAAACAAGAAAGAAATAAGAAATACACAAGAATAAAGGGCATTCTGTTAACAATGATTACATCCCAAGGCATATTAATACGTTTGGAACATGAGGAATCAATGATTTCAATACTATTTTCAATTCAATGAACAGTGATTCATTAAGCTGTGAGTGAGTATGTCATGTATAAACCAATCCTTTTGCCTTTCCCTTTCGCATCAAAGCAAAGAGAAATAAGGCGCACAAAACCAGTTTGTCCCTACCCGAGGACTAGAGGAAAGCCTGAAGCGTCGCTTCAGTGTAAATACAAGCCTTGTCCTGGCTTAACTGACAGTGGCAACAGTGGAAAGACACTGACTTCAAAAAACTCACAGTAGATATGAGGATGAGCAGGAAGAGGGAGGAAAAAGGAGGAGAAAAATGCCCGGTTTTAAGAGAATCTTTAGCCCTTACTTACCCCTCTGGTTTTTGCAAATCTTAAGGTACCAGGGAAGTTTAAGAAATACAGTGATAGCTCCTTGGCTTGCAATGGGCTTACTAAGGGGAGCTTCCACCTATCCATTTCCTTTAGATCTGCAAACACACGAGCGGGAAAGGGGAAGGACGTTGAGCTCACCCTCATAGTTGACCTGTCCGTCTCCATCAATGTCGGCCTCGCGGATCATCTCGTCCACCTCCTCGTCTGTGAGCTTCTCCCCGAGGTTGGTCATGACGTGCCGCAGCTCTGCCGCACTGATGTAGCCGTTCCCATCCTACAGGGAGAACAGGCTCATTCAATAGGCAAAGAGCGAAGGCTCTACATACAGTACTTTGACCTGTCAGAATGAGATTAGGTCTAAACAAGAGTTTCCTATCTGAACAATCAGTGACATCTCCCTCTCCTGAACACAGCCCGGGCTTATCTGGTCTGCTGGTAAATTAAAATGGTCCCTGGCTGCCCCATCTGTGTGACAGCCAGAGATATGCATGGCTCTGGTCCATCTGCTCACCCAGCCTCAGCCTGGCATTATCTCTGGCTCTGCCAAGTCTCAAGAGCCGCAAAGGGAGAGATGATAAACAGAGCAGGGGAATGCTGACACAGACTGGCATCCTAGCAGACTGGCACCGTAGCAGTAACCAAGGATCTTTAGGACAGTTGCACAAATGTCCCACGGAAACAAACCTTACACAATCACACCACTCACATCGATCCGTCAAATAGGCTGCAAACAAACAACCGCCATACACAATCCCAAAATCACATGGCTCTGTTTAAAGGGGTTGCATTGTTCCAGGCTGCACAAAGCAATATAAACCCAGCCAATGAGCTCTCCCTATTAGCTTGTGACTCAGATTTCTGCACTGCAATAACCTGCCTGCGGGTAACGTTATACTCCGCTCCCTGTCCACAAACAAAGCCCTCCTCTCAGCAATACAGTTAAGGAGACACAACCATGATGACTAACACAACATCAGGATTGCAGAGGCATGCACACGAGCAGTGGCGCCATTGTCCATCACACGTTCAACATCACATTCCTAGAACATGAAGTGTTAGTCTCTCTCTCTCCCCACTACAATCACTTTGGTCCAATATTCACAACTCCATGCACAAAAATCTAAAACAGATCAAAATGGCTAATGTTCCAAAACAATAAGCACATTTCCAATTGACTGAGTACAACAATCAAAAGGAGATGGTGTGGAGCACGAGTACCTTATCAAAGACTCTGAAGGCTTCTCTGATCTCCTCCTCGCTGTCTGTGTCCTTCATCTTCCTTGCCATCATTGTCAGGAACTCTGGGAAATCGATCGTCCCATTACCTAAGGACAAACAAGAGTTCTGATTTTACGTTTGTGCACACACAAAGACTTATTTTATTTCAGAATGAGCAGTGCTGAGATCTTGTTGGGACATTTTGGAATGAGCTCAAAGAGAGCGATATCCTCTTTGCATCTGATTGCAAGGGCAACACCATTGACTCAATCTCCATTTTAAGTAGTCCATTTTCTTCTTCTATTACTTCTGAGTTGGCAAACAAACTAAAAGGGTGCATGCCACCACCTAGTGTGTTGTTTGAACAGATATAAAGCCAAGGTTTGCGCCACCTCACAAGTATAATTCATTGGCTGATCCCTGCTGATGACCCGGGTGGAATCATGTGATGCTTCCTTAACCCATAGGAAGTCCCACCCAGTTTACTACTTTCAAAATGGTGGAAGCCCTAAATGGCAATAGAGAGCAAGAGTAATGGGGTATTTTTGTAGGCACCAACTCTACTATTGCTTATTGGCCAAAAACAACAAGTGGGGTTTTGAGGGTTTTTGGATAAACACAAGCTTAGGAGATCTTACACGCTTTGTTCTATGAGATAATGTTCATCAGACAACGTCAATTTGTGAATTATGAAGCACTTATGTAATCAATACAAGCACATACAGGCTTCAATTTATAAACGTAATGTTAACGGACTGATATTTTATAGAACACAACGTGTAAGATCTCCTAAGCGAGTGTTAACCTCAGACTTTATCGGCTTTCATCCCAAAACCCCATTAATTTCCCCCATAGGAATTTTCTGAACGAGCCAAAAAGGTAAATAATTTCCGGTTTCAGGACTACAAGCTGACGAGCTGCATGTCCATGCCAAAAACATGTTTTATCCATCTAGAGTCCTCCAACTCTGCGGGTGAGCCTCTGTTGTGTGTGGGAACATTGGATATTTGAAATGTGATCCACCATGAAACCAGAGCCATGGTGCCATCCAGGGAGGGTGGCAGGTAGCCAAGTTTAAGAGCGTTGGGCCAGTAATTATGCAGTGTTTGTGTGTGCGTTCCCATTCTTCTACCATGTGAATAATGTACACGGGTCAGCCTTGTTGGGTTCTGACCATACATGTGCGTGTGTGTCAGCAAGTGTGAATGAGTAAGTCAGTCTGTGTGTGTGTGTGTGTGTCATTGTACACCTCTCTAATCTTACCATCAGCGTCTACCTCGTTGATCATGTCCTGTAGTTCTGCCTCAGTAGGGTTCTGTCCCAGAGAACGCATGACAGTGCCCAGCTCCTTGGTGGTGATGGTGCCGTCGCCGTCCTTGTCGAACAGTGAGAACGCCTCCTTGAACTCTGATTACGGGAACAGTGTGGGATTGGTGGAAATGACTATATTGGCTACGTCAACAGTCTAAATCAGGGGTGTCAAACTCAAATACCCAGTGGGCCAACATGTAAAACCTGAACAAAGTCGCGGGCCAACATTGAACAAATTAACCTTTTAATATGGACCCAAACAAGTTTTGCTTTAACATTGAATATGGAACAAGCATCGCTTATTACCATACAATATATAATTTAATAGTGGAGACATGCAAAATCGAATTTCAAATGAAAAAACACATCAATGGCATTCATTTATTAAATAAATAAAATTTAAATAAAAATCGTATGCCTCTTTTCTATTTGCAGCCTTCTGATTTAAATACCAAAATAAACTTTTTCCACTGGCTAATAATTTTACAAATAAAATGATAATAAATTAATCAACCATTCAAGCCCATGCCTTGTAGCAAGAAAAAGTGCACAAAGAAAACGTTAATTATTGCACACTGATCTAATCTGATGTCCCCAAGCCAGATACCTGGCATCTCTTCTTGGATGCTAGTTCATCAATGTCTGGGCTCAGGCTCTGAGCTGAAGAAATCCTCAGTATCGAGCGAAGGTGTTCATCAGTCAGACGTCTCCTGTGAGTTGTTTTGGTCATCTTCATCGAGGAGAAAAGTTGCTCGCATAGATAAGTGCTGCCGAACATGGAGAGCATCTGAGCAGCTTGGGTGCGGAGCTGAGGCATTGTTTCAGGGATGAACCGTGGAAACTGTGCGGCGCCCACAGCATCATACTTTGACTTCAGCATGTCGTTGCACTGGAGTTCAATCAGCTCCATTTGGATGTTGGTTGGTGCATTTTCCACATCAACTGCGAAGGGATTACTAAGCAGTTCAAACCTACATTTTTGGACATCGAAGTCGGCAAATCGCCGGCTAAACTCAGCGGCGAGAACACTGAGTTTTTCAGCAAACTGTGCGCATGGGAACACGGCGGTAGAGATCTGCGCTTTTATGGTTTGGCAGCAGGGAAAATGGCAAGGGTTTCCTTGAAGCATCTGATTCTCCCACAGGCACAGTTTAGTTTTAAAGGCCCTCACTGCAGCGTACATGTCTGTGATGATGCGCCCCCGCCCCTGAAGCTGCAGGTTCAGCGCATCGAGATGGCTCGAGATGTCACAGAGAAAGGCCAGCTCACACAGAAACTTTTGCTCCCGGAGCTCTGCTGTATCCTTCCCTTTGGTTTCCAGGAATTGACATATTTCCTCACGCAGCTCGAAACATCTGTTCAGTACTTTTCCTCTGCTTAGCCATCTCACCTCTGTGTGATACGGCACGTCTGCGTATTCCGAACCACACTCCTCTAGAAAAAATTTAAACTGGCGGTGATTCAGACCTTTGGCTCTTATAAAGTTAACTACCTGTGTTACTGTGGTCATAACATGTTCCATCTTTAGGGCTTTGGCACACAGTGATTCCTGATGTATGATGCAGTGGTAAACAGTTAGCTCACCTGCACAGTTCTCTTCCCGCATCTTCTCCCGAACCCTGCCCACCAGTCCACTCTTTTTACCGCACATCGCTGGCGCACCATCTGTCGTTAATCCAACGAGTTTATCCCACGGCAGCTTTATTTCAGTTACACATTTGGAAACCTCCTCAAAGATTTCCTTTCCTGTGGTTGTGCCATGCATTGATTTGAATCCCAATAGCTCCTCCGTAACACACAGATTTGAGTCCACTCCACGGATGAAGACTGACAGCTGAGCAGTATCAGATGCGTCGCAGCTCTCATCCACAGCGAGGGAGAACGCAACGAAATCTTTTCCCTTTTCCATCAACTGGTCATACAGATTGGTGGCAAGATCACATGTGCGATCAGCTACTGTGTTCCTGCTCAGGCTCACGTTTGAAAATGCTTGCTTTTTCTCTGGGCATACGAGGTCACAAACTTTCATCATGCACTTTTTCACGAACTCTCCCTCATTAAAGGGCCGGGCTGATTTTGCGATCTCTGCTGCCACTATATAACTAGCCTTTACAGCAGCCTCACTTTGTGATGTGGCTTTTTTGAACATATTCTGTTGTGAAACCAAACTTCTTTTCATCTCCTCTACTTTCTGGCTCCTTTGAGTCATGTCCAGGTCCTTGTATTTGTCATGGTGTTTCGTTTCATAGTGTCGTCTAATGTTGTACTCCTTACTTACAGCCACGTTGACTCCACAAACAAGACAAACAGGTTTGTCTTTTACATATGTAAACAGATATTCTGCCTCCCACTTGTCCAGAAAGCTCCTGTTTTCTGCCTTTCTTTTCGCCATTTTTGGGAAGGGATAGCGCGCTGACAGTTGAAGTGTCTATGTTAATGACTACTGTCACAGAGGAGAGGGAGTTTCTGGGTCCTGTCCTGATTGGCGCGCGAAAACAACAGCAGAGCATTATGGGATTCGTAGTATTAGCGGTGAATGCGCTGTATAATACCGGCGGGCCAGCTCTAGTAGTAATTTGGTATTGTCTCGCGGGCCAAATATAATTACCCCGCGGGCCAAATTTGGCCCGCGGGCCAGAGTTTGACACCCATGGTCTAAATGGTCTCCCTATCCTTCATCTGCACTGATGTGAGAAAACTGGACAGGTAAGGGCAAATTCCCAGAATGCGTTCAACGTATTGATTTCACCCAATTGTTCAGATCTGTGCAGATGAAGAAAAAAAACATACAAATCCTAAAGAATGGTTTGTACAAGATTAGCAGCAGTTGTACAAACTAAACAGGCAGAGCAGCCTAAAATGTTGGTCACTAGTACTACCTTGAGGAGCCAAGAGTCTAAGGACCCACATTATCTGCCAACCGACGTGAACTGTTACATCTACTAACTGGGATTGGATTGAAGAGCTTTGAAAATGGACAGAAAGAACCTCACTGTTCAGGGTTAGGGATAGTACTCACCAGCAATCTGCTCCTCAGTCAGTTGGTCAGCCTGTGAAGACGAGAGGAAGCAAGAGTGAGAGTTGTCCACTGCCCCTGCTATATTGTAGCCTAATTGAGGTAAATTACACCAGTCGCCTAATGGCTGCTCTTTTACGCCTATGTGTAACCATAGCTGCTCCATTGTATTCACATGAGACCAGATGAGTTGACATGGCAGTGATACGCTCACCCATATAACCTCAGTGCTCACAGGAGTAGGACAACGTTCACATGCACACCGATATCCCATTATTATTTGGAATACTCAAATATTCTGTTTGAGTTGACGCATATAAACATTTCCGGTTTACAATAACCCGAAAAAAGCGTGTATCCTGGTTATGAGAAACCCAGATAAGATGCCTGGGATACGCTGATTTTAGACGAGATAATGTGGCATGTAAACATCTTACCCCGTTTACTTTTTTCCCGTGGTCGATACACCATAATTTATTTGGCTGATATTCTGTATTGGAACATATAGCCTAATGGCTACTTTCACCCCTAAATTTCTGCTTATCATTTCCCACATTTGGTAGGCCACGTTTGTCAACTAGTTAGATACATACAGCTTCTCTTCTTGTCATATCCGAACTTGTTGCCCCAGAAGACTAAATACAGTAGTGCTCACCAGAATGCCTTACATGGAAAGAATCAACGCATTAGTAATCTAGTTAACCTGTTGAGGACAGAGGGCGCCGTTTTCACTTTGGGGGAAAATCGTGCCCAATTTAAACGGCCTCGTACTCAATTCTTGCTCGTACAATATGCATATTATTATTACTATTGGATAGAAAACACTCTAGTTTCTAAAACCGTTTGAATTATATATGTGAGTAAAACAGAACTCATTTTGCAGCAAACTTCCTGACAGGAAGTGGAAAATCTGAAATCGATGCTCTGTTCTAGGGCCTGCCTATTAATGTCCTTGATATTTATTAGTATAGATACACTTCATACGTCTTCCACTAGATGTCGACAGGCAGTGAGAGAAGAAATGGAGTGTATAACTTGATCTGGGGTCGAATAAAAGCTCTCGGCATGACGTGTCACCAGTTTCCTGTTTTCTGGAGAGCGCGTGAAGGGACCTGGTTTTGCCTTCTGATAAGCTGTCGTTATGGACGACTAATATCTCCGGCTTTGATTTTATTTGATACATGTGACAATATCATCATAAAGTATGTTTTTTCAATATAGTTTTATTAGATTATTGAAATTTCTTCGGGACGTTAGGCGTGTTGCGTTGTGTGCCTTTGTTCAGGAAGGAGAGCTTAGCGCCCCTTTGCTAGCTTTCCGTGCTAATTGACTGGAGAAGAGGACATTCTAAATCCAAACAACGATTGTTCCCGACAAAGGACCCCTTGTACAACATTCTGATGAAAGATCATCAAAAGTAGGACCCATTTTATGATGCCATTTCATATATCTGTCGAACATGTGAAATAGTCGTTTACGCCCAGAGTTTGGGCACTCTCTCGCTATACCTAAGCTGGATGTCGTAATGAAGTTATTTTTTGAATTCTAACACGGCGATTGCATTAAGAACTAGTGTATCTATCATTTCCTATACAACATGTATTTTCTTGTAACGTTTATGAATAGTTATTTGGTCAGAATAGTTGGAGTGTCATAAAAATATCCGCACATTCTGGGAAAAAGATGCTACGTTAGCACAATGTATAACCACTGATTTCAGCTCTAAATATGCACATTTTCGAACAAAACATAAGTGTATGTATAACCTGATGTTATAGGACTGTCATCTGATGAAGGTTTATGAAGGTTAGTGAAAATTAATATCTTTTGCTGGTTTATTCCCTATCGCTAACGTGCCTTGATGAATGAATGCGGTAGGCTATTGTAGTAAGCTAATATAATGCTATATTGTGTTTTCGCTGTAAAACACTTTTTAAAAAAATCTGAAATATTGGCTGGATTCACAAGATGTTTGTCTTTAAATTTGCTGTACACCATCGATTTTTCAGAAATGTTTTATGATGAGTATTTAGGTATTTGACGTTGGTGTCTGTAATTACTCTGGCTGCTTCGGTTCTATTTCTGACGGTAGCTGTGATGGTAGCTGCAATGTAAAACTGATTTATACCTCAAATATGCACATTTTTCAAACAAAACAGATTTATTGTATAACATGTTATAAGACTGTCATCTGATGAAGTTGGTTCTTGGTTAGTTAGGTTGGCTTTGTGCATGCTACCTGTGCTGTGAAAAATGTCTGTCCTTTTTTGTATTTGGTGGTGAGCTAACATAAATATATGTGGTGTTTGCTGTAAAACATTATTATTATTATTATTTTTTTTATCGGACATGTTGACTGGATTCACAAGATGTGTATCTTTCATTTGCTGTATTGGACTTGTTAATGTGTGAAAGTTAAATATTTCTAAAAAATATCTTTTGAATTTCGCGCTCTGCCTCGTCAGTGGAATGTGGGAGGAGTTCCGCTAGCGGAACGCAAGAGCGAGACAGGTTAACACCTAAAGCAGGATACTATTGCAGAATATTTTTTAAATGTGGTCACTGATCTCAGGCCATTTAGCGGTTTCCCGCAAATTAGATCTGTATCTAGTACTTGCAATTTCAAATCAAACTTTATTGGTCTCATAGTTTTGCAGGTGCAGCAAAATGCTTGTTTATAGCTACAACAGTGCAGTAATACCTAGCAAATTAATTTAAAACCACTATGCAGAAAAATAAAGAAATTAAGATGTATCAGCAAGAGCAATGTCAGACACCAGAATAATATAGTTAGCAGTTTATTGGAGATGTTGTACCCACTGTGACTATTAAAACCTACCCTAACCAGAAACCGTGGATGGGTGGCGGCATTCGCGCAAAACAAAGCACGAACCACTGCATTTAACCATGGAAAGAGGACTGGGAATATGGCCGAATATAAACAGTGTAGTTATTCCCTTCGCAAGTCAATCAAACATGCGAAATGTCAGTATAGGGACACAGTCGAGTCGCAATTCAATGGCTCAGACACGAGACGTATGTGGCAGGGTCTACAGGAAATCACGGACACCAACATCTCACTTCCAGACAAACTAAACACCTTTGCCCGCTTTGAGGATAATACAGTGCCACCGTCGCGGACCGCTAACAAGGACTGTCCCCCCACCCTTCTCTGTGGCCGACATGAGTAAGACATGTAAACGTGTTAACCCTCGCAAGGCTGCTGGTATCCCTAGCCACATCCTCAGAGCATGTGCAGACGTGTTGGCTGGTGTGTTTACAGACATATTCAATTGCTCACTATCCCAGTCTGCTGTCCTCACTTGCTCCAAGATGGCCACCATTGTTCCTGTACCCAAGAAGGCAAAGATAACTGAACTAATTTCTATTGCCCCGTAGCACTCACTTCTGTCATCATGAAGTGCTTTGAGAGACTAGTCAAGGATCATATCACCTCCACCTTACCTGCCACCCTAGACCCACTTCAGTTTGCATACCGCCCCAACAGGTCCAAAGATGATGCAATCGCCATCACACTGCATAATCCCATCTGGACAAGAGAAATACCTATGTAAGAATGCTATTCATTGACTACAGCTCAGCATTCAACACCTTAGTACCCTCCAAGCTCATCATTAAGCTGGAGGCCCTGAGTCTCAAGCTCACCCTGTGCAATTGGGTCCTGAACTTTGATGGGCCACCCCCAGGTGGTGAAGGTAGGAAACAACACCTCCACTTCGCTGACCCTCACCATTGGGACCCCACAAGGGTGCGTGTTCAGCCCCCTCCTGTACTCCCTGTTCACCCATGACCGCGTGGCCATGCATGCCTCCAACTAAATCATCAAGTTTGCAGACTACAACAGTAGTGGGCTTGATTACAAACAACGACGAGACAGCCTACAGGGAGGTGAGGGCACTCGGAGTGTGGTGTCAGGAAAACAACCTCACAACATCAACAGAACAAAGGAGATGATCGTGGACTTCAGGAAACAGCAGAGGGAGCACCCCCTTATCCACATCGAAGGGACAGCAGTGGAGAAGGTGGAAAGTTCCTTGGCATACACGTCACAGACAAACTGGTCCACCCACACAGACAGTGTGGTGAAGAAGGTGCAACAGTGCCTCTTCAACCTCAGGAGGCTGAAGAAATTGTGCTTGTCACCTAAAACCCTGACAAACATTTACAGATGCACAAATCGAGAGCATCCTGTTGGGCTGTATCGCTGTCTGGTACAGCAACTGCACCGCCCTCAATCGCAAGGCTCTCTGGAGGGCGGTGCAGTCTGCACAACTCATCACCGGTGGCAAATGACCTGCCCTCCAAGACACCTATAGCACAGGAAAGCCAAAAAGATCAAGAACAACAGCCACGCGAGCCACTGCCTCTTCACCCCTCTACCATCCAGAAGACAAGGTCAGTACAGGTGCATCAAAACAGGGGCCGGAAGATTGAAAAACAGTTTCTACCTCAAGGTCATCAGACTGTAAAAAACACTCACTAACATAGGCTGCTGCCTACCTACAGACTTGAAATCATTGGCCACTTTAATAAATGGATAACTAGTCACTAATAAATGCCACTTTTATAATGTTTACATATCTTGCATGACTCCAATTTGTAAGTCGCTCTGGATAAGAGCGTCTGCTAAATGACTTAAATGTAAATGTAAATGTCATATGTACAGTTGAAGTCAGAAGTTTACATATACCTTTGCCAAATACATTTAAACTCAGTTTTTCACAATTCCAAACATTTAATCAGTTCAATCAATTCCCTGTCTTAGGTCAGTTAGGATCACCACTTTATTTTAAGAATGTGAAATGTCAGAATAATAGTAGAGAGAATGATTTATTTCTTTCATCACATTTAAATTGTTAAAAACTTGGGTCAAACGTTTCAGGTAGCCTTCCAGAAGCTTCCCACAATAAGTTGGGTGAATTTTGTCCCATTCCTCCTGACAGAGCTGGTGTAAGTGAGTGAGGTTTGTAGGCCTCCTTGCTCGCACACTCTTTTTAAGTTCTTCCCACAAATTTTCTATAGGACTGAGGTCAAGGCTTTGATGGCCACTCCAATACGTTAACTTTGTTGTCCTTAAGCCATTTTGCCACAACTTTGGAAGTACGCTTGGGGTCGTTTGGGATGGTCTTCTTCGGCTTGCAAGCCTGACCATTTTTTCTCCAAACATAACGATGGTCATTATGGCCAAACAGTTCTATTTTTGTTTCATCAGACCAGAGGACATTTCTCCAAAAAGTACAATCTTTGTCCCCAGGTGCAGTTGCAAACTGTAGTCTAGCTTTTTTATGGCGGTTTTGGAGCAGTGGCTTCTTCCTTGCGGAGTGGCCTTTCAGGTTGTCGATATAGTACTTGTTTTACTGTGGATATAGATACTTTTGTACTTGTTTCCTCCAGCATCTTCACAAGGTCCTTTGCTGTTGTTCTGGGATTGATTTGCACTTTTCACACCAAAGTACGTTCATCTCTAGGAGGCAGCATGCGTCTCCTTCCTGAGCGGTATGACGGCTGCGTGGTCCCATGGTGTTTATACTTGTGTACTATTGTTTGTACAGATGAACGTGGTACCTTCAGGCGTTTGGAAATTGCTCCCAAGGATTAACTAGACTTAGTCTACAAATCTTTTCCTGAGGTCTTGGCCTATTTCTTTTGATTTTCCCATGATGTCAAGCAAAGAGGCACTGAGTTTGAAGGTGGGCCTTGAAATACATCCACAAGTACACCTCCAATTGACTCAAAATATATAAATTAGCCTATCAGAAGCGTCTACAGCCATGACATAATTTTCTGGAATTTTCCAAGCTGTTTAAAGGCACAGTCAACTTGGTGTATGTAAACTTCTGACCCACTGGAATTGGGATACAGTGAATGATAAGTGAAATAATCTGTCTGTAAACAATTGTTGGAAAAATGACTTGTGTCTTGCAAAGTAGATGTCCTAACCGACTTGCCAAAACTATAGTTTGTTAACAAGAAATTTTGGGAGTGGTTGAAAAACGAATTTGAATGATTCCAACCTAAGTGTATGTAAACTTCCAACTTCAACTGTATTTTACACCATCTATTGAGTCTTGCCTATGCCGCTCGGTCATTGCTCATCCATATATTTATATATTCTTATTCCATTCCTTTACTTAGATGTGTATTAGGTAGTTGTTGGGGAATTGTTAGACATTACTGCACTGTCGGAACTAGAAGCACAAGCATTTTGCTACACTCGCATTAACATCTGCTAACCATGTATGTGACCAATACAATTTGATATATACAGTACAAGTCAGAAGTATGGACACACCTTTTATTTATTTTTATTTATTTAACCTTTATTTAACCAGGTAGGCAAATTGAGAACACGTTCTCATTTACAATTGCGACCTGGCCAAGATAAAGCAAAGCAGTTCGACACATACAACAACACATAGTTACACATGGAGTAAAACAACATATAGTCAATAATACAGTGAAAAAAAATAAAAAATAAGTCTATATACAATGTGAGCAAGTGAGGTGAGATAAGGGAGGTGAAGGCAAACAAATATATGTATAAATAAATAAAAATATAAAAGGCCATGGAGGCGAAGTGAGTACAACACAGCACGTAAAATAAAAACTAAAAAAACAATGGAATGGTTGGTTTGCGGTGGAAGAAAGTGCAAAGTAGAGACAGAAATAAAGGGGTGCAAAGGAGCAAAATAAATTAATAAATAAATACAGTAGGTAAAGAGGTAGTTGTTTGGGCTAAATTGTAGATGGGTTATATACAGGTGCAGTAATCTATGAGCTGCTCTGACAGCTGGTGCTTAAAGCTAGTGAGGGAGATAGGTGTTTCCAGTTTCAGAGATTTTTGTAGTTCGTTCCAGTCATTGGCAGCAGAGAACTGGAAGGAGAGGCGTCCAAAGGAAGAATTGGTTTTGGGGGTGACTAGAGAGATATACCTGCTGGAGCGCGTGCTACAGGTAGGTGCTGCTATGGTGACCAGCGAGCTGAGATAAGGGGGGACTTTACCTAGCAGGGTCTTGTAGATGACCTGGAACCAGTGGGTTTGGCGACGAGTATGAAGCGAGGGCCAGCCAACGAGAGTGTACAGGTCGCAGTGGTGGGTAGTATATGGGGCTTTGGTGACAAAACGGATGGCACTGTGATAGACTGCATCCAATTTATTGAGTAGGGTTTTGGAGGCTATTTTGTAAATGACATCACCGAAGTCGAGGATTGGTAGGATGGTCAGTTTTACAAGGGTATGTTTGGCAGCATGAGTAAAGGATGCTTTGTTGCGGAATAGGAAGCCAATTCTAGATTTGACTTTGGATTGGAGATGTTTGATGTGAGTCTGGAAGGAGAGTTTGCAGTCTAACCAGACACCTAGGTATTTGTAGGTGTCCACATATTCTAAGTCAGAGCCGTCCAAAGTAGTGATGTTGGACAGGCGGGCAGGAGCAGGCAGCGATCGGTTGAAGAGCATGCATTTGGTTTTACTTGTATTTAAGAGCAGTTGGAGGCCACGGAAGGAGAGTTGTATGGCATTGAAGCTCGCCTGGAGGGTTGTTAACACAGTGTCAAAAGAAGGGCCAGAAGTATACAGAATAGTGTCGTCTGCGTAGAGGTGGATCAGAGAATCACCAGCAGCAAGAGCGACATCATTGATGTAAACAGAGAAGAGAGTCGGTCCAAGAATTGAACCCTGTGGCACCCCCATAGAGACTGCCAGAGGCCCGGACAACAGACCCTCCGATTTGACACACTGAACTCGATCAGAGAAGTAGTTGGTGAACCAGGCGAGGCAATCATTAGAGAAACCAAGGCTGTCGAGTCTGCCAATGAGGATGTGGTGATTGACAGAGTCAAAGGCCTTGGCCAGGTCAATGAATACGGCTGCACAGTATTGTTTCCTATCGATGGCGGTTACGATATCGTTTATGACCTTGAGCGTGGCTGAGGTGCACCCATGACCAGCTCTGAAACCAGATTGCATTGCGGAGAAGGTGTGGTGGGATTCGAAATGGTCGGTAATCTGTTTGTTGACTTGGCTTTCGAAGACCTTAGAAAGGCAGGGTAGGATAGATATAGGTCTGTAGCAGTTAGGGTCAAGGGTGTCCCCCCCTTTGAAGAGGGGGATAACCGCAGCTGCTTTCCAATCTTTGGGGATCTCAGACGACATGAAAGAGAGGTTGAAGAGGCTAGTAATAGGGGTGGCAACAATTTCAGCAGATAGTTTTAGAAAGAAAGGGTCCAGATTATCTAGCCCGGCTGATTTGTAAGGGTCCAGATTTTGCAGCTCATTTAGAACATCAGCTGACTGTATTTGGGAGAAAGAGAAATGGGGAAGGCTTGGGCGAGTAGCAGAGGGGAGGGCAGTGCTGTTGTCCGGGGTGGGGGTAGCCAGGTGGAAAGCATGGCCAGCCGTAGAAAAATGCTTATTGAAATTCTCGATTATAGTGGATTTGTCGGTGGTGACAGTGTTTCCTATCTTCAGAGCGGTTGGAAGCTGGGAGGAGGTGTTCTTATTCTCCATGGACTTTACGGTGTCCCAGAACTTTTTTGAATTTGTGTTGCAGGAAGAAAATTTCTGCTTGAAATAGCTAGCCTTGGCTGTTCTAACTGCCTGTGTATATTGGTTTCTGGCTTCCCTGAAAAGTTGCATATCACGGGGGCTGTTCGATGCTAATGCAGAACGCCATAGGATGTTTTTCTGTTGGTTAAGGGCAGTCAGGTCAGGAGAGAACCAAGGGCTATATCTGTTCCTGGTTCTAAATTTCTTGAATGGGGCATGCTTATTCAAGATGGTGAGGAAGGCATTTTAAAAAAATGACCAGGCATCCTCTACTGACGGGATGAGATCAATATCCTTCCAGGATACCCCGGCCAGGTCGATTAGAAAGGCCTGCTCGCTGAAGTGTTTCAGGGAGCGTTTGACAGTGATGAGTGGAGGTCGTTTGACCGCTGACCCATTACGGATGCAGGCAATGAGGCAGTGATCGCTGAGATCTTGGTTGAAAACAGCGGAGGTGTATTTGGAGGGCAAGTTTGTTAGGATGATATCTATGAGGGTACCCGTGTTTACGGAATTGGGGTGGTACCTGGTAGGTTCATTTATAATTTGTGTGAGATTGAGGGCATCAAGCTTAGATTGTAGGGTGGCTGGGGTGTTGAGCATGTTCAAATTTAGGTCGCCTAGCAGCACGAGCTCTGAAGATAGATGGGGGGCAATCAGTTCACATATAGTGTCCAGAGCACAGCTGGGGGCAGAGGGTGGTCTATAGCAGGCGGCAACGGTGAGAGACTTGTTTTTAGAGAGGTGGATTTTTAAAAGTAGAAGTTCAAATTGTTTGGGAACAGACCTGGATAGTATAACAGAACTCTGCAGGCAGTCTTTGCAGTAGATTGCAACACCGCCCCCTTTGGCCGTTCTATCTTGTCTGAAAATCTTGTAATTGGGGATGAAAATGTCTGAATTTTTGGTGGTCTTTCTAAGCCAGGATTCAGACACGGCTAAAACATCCGGGTTGGCAGAGTGTGCTAAAGCAGTGAACAAAACAAACTTAGGGAGGAGGCTTCTAATGTTAACATGCATGAAGCCAAGGCTATTACGGTTACAGAAGTCATCAAAAGAGAGCGCCTGGGGAATAGGAGTGGAGCCAGGTACTGCAGGGCCTGGATTCACCTCTACATCACCAGAGGAACAGAGGAGGAGTAGGATAAGGGTACGGCTAAAAGCTATGAGAATTGGTCGCCTAGAGCTACTAGAGCAGAGAGTAAAAGGAGGTTTCTGGGGGCGATAAAATAGTTTAAAGGAATAATGTACAGACAAAGGTATGGTAGGATGTGAATACAGTGGAGGTAAACCTAGGTATTGAGTGATGATGAGAGAGATATTGTCTCTAGAAACATCATTGAAACCAGGTGATGTCATCGCATATGTGGGTGGTGGAACTGAGAGGTTGGATATGGTATAGAGAGCAGGGCTAGAGTCTCTACAGTGAAATAAGCCAATAAACACTAACCAGAACAGCAATGGACAAGGCATATTTACATTAAGGAGAGGCATGCTAATCGAGTGATCAATAAGGGTCCAGTGAGTAGAGGTTGGTTGGGGTCGTGGCGATCCAGACAGCTGGCCGGGTATATGGCTATCGGTAGCAGCATAGGATGGAGGTCTGTTTGTAGATACCTCGTGCGTTTCCGTCGGTAGGTTAGTGGGGTTCCGTGTAGTGGGGTTCCGTGTGGTAGAGGGGATCAATCCAAATTGGCAAAATAGATATAGTGACCCAAGGAAAAAATAAAATAAATAAATAATAATAATAATAATAGTTGTCCAATATACTTGTTCAAATAGCAGCCGATAAGACAGCTAACGATTAGCGGGCCTCAGATGAGCGTTCAGGTAACGTCGGGACGGAGGTGCCAGTTGGATAAATCCCTCGGGCAGATAACGTCGGCAGTCAGTCGCGGCAGTCAGTCGTGAAGGCCCGGTGGGGTTCCGTATCTGCAGCAGCAACAAAAGAAACGGGTCCGGGTGGTGATGGAACTCCTCAGCTGGCTAGCTCCAGAATGATTAGAGTTTGCTCCGGGGTCGACGTAAGCCAATAGTCACACGGTTTGCAGCTAGCTAGCTGCGAAATCAAGGTACAAGTGTCCAGAGCCTGCGGCTGGAATCCGGGGAAACTGAGAGAAAAAAAAAGAGTCCCGGAATGCTCCGGTCCGAGTCGCGTTGCACAAAAGTGCCGGTAGATTATCGAGCTAAAGGAATAGCTGATGACCACAAAACGTGGGCAGCTGAAACACCAACGCTAGCCAGCAAACCGGCTAATTTCGGGGCAGCTACAGATTAGCTTCTGGCTAGCTATCGGAGTAGCTTCTGGTTAAGCTTTCAGGCTATCTTCTGAATTAGCCCCTGGCTAGCTTCCACGATGGATTTTCAGATTGAGGTAAGTAATACTTTTGTAATTGGTGAAGCGGGTTGCAGGAAAGCTTTTGCAGGAAAGCTTTTGTAGTTGAGTTCTTGGATAATAAAATAGATAAAAGATATGCGAAGAAAGGTGTAAATATAAATATATACAGGACACGAACAATACGGAACAGAAAAAGACGTCTGAACTGCTAAGCCACCTTGGAATGCTTGGAATGGAACCTAATCATTCAAGGGTCTTTCCTTTGTGAAGACATCAGAACTATGAAATAACACATACGGAATCATGTAGTAACCAAAAAAAAGTCACAAATCAAAATAGATTTTAAATTCCTCAAAGCAGCCACCCTTTGCACACTCTTGGCATTCTCTCAGCCATCTTCATGAGGAATGGGTTTCCAACCATTTTCAATGAGTTCCCACATATGCTGAGCACTTGTTGGCTGCTTTTCTTTCACTTTGCGGTCCAACTCATCCCGAACCATCTCAATTGTGTGTGAGGTCGGGTGATTGTGGAGGCCAGTTCATCTGATGCAGCACTCCACTCTCCTTCTTGGTAAAATAGCCCTTACACAGCCTGGAGGTGTGTTGGGTCAATGTCCTGTTGGGGGGAAAAATGATAGTACCACTAAGCGCAAACCAGATGGGATGGCATATCGCTGCAGATCTGTAGTAGCCATGCTGGTTAAGTGTGCCTTGAATTCTAAATCACTGACAGTGTAACCAGCAAAGCACCCCCACACTATCACACCTTCTCCATGCTTCACAGTACGAACCACACATGCGTAGATCATCCATTCACCTATTCTGCATCTCACAAAAGACACAGCAGTTAGAACCCCCAAAAAACTCAAATTTGGACTCATCAGACCAAAGGACAAAATTCCACCGGTCTAATGTCCATTGCTCGTGTTTCTTGGCCTAAGCAAGTCTTATTTTTATTGGTCTCCTTTAGTAGTAGTTTCCTTGCAGCAATTTGACTATGAAGGCCTGATTCACGCAGTCTCCTCTGAACAGTTGATGTTGAGATGTCTGATATTTATTTGAGCTGCAATTTCTGAGGCTGGTAACTCTAATGAACGTATCCTCTGCAGCAGAGGTAACTGGGTATTCCTTTCCTGTGGCGGTCCTCATGAAAGCCAGTTTCATCATAGCGTTTGATTGTTTTCGCAACTGCACTTGAAGAAACGTTCAAAGTTCTTGAAATGCTCCGCATTGACTGCCCTTCATGTCTTAAAGTAAGGATGAACTGTAACTTTCTCTTTGCTATTTGAGCTGTTCTTGTCATAGTATGGTCTTGGTCTTTTACCAAACAGGGCTGTCTTCTGTATACCACCCCTACCTTGTCACAACACAACTGATTGGCTCAAATGCAACAAGGAAAGAAATTCCACAAATTAACAAGGCACACCTGTTAATTGAAATGCATTCCAGGTGACTACCTCATGAAGCTGGTTGTGAGAATGCCAAGAGTGTGCAAAGCTGTCATCAAGGCTACTTTGAAGAAACTCAAACATAAAATCTATTTTCATTTGTTTTAACACTTTTTTGGTTACTACATTATTCCATGTGTTATTTCATAATTTTTGATGTCTTCAATATTATGCTACAATGTAGAAAATAGTAAAAAATAAAAACCCTTGAATGAGTAGGTGTGTCCAAACTCTTGACAGGGACTGCGCGTGCATGCATTGTGTGTGTGTGTGTGTGTGTGTGTGTGTGTGTGTGTGTGTGTGTGTGTGTGTGTGTGTATATATATATATATATAGCAGGTAGCCTAGTGGTTAGAGCGTTGGACCGAAAGGTTGCAAGATAGAATCACCGAGCTGACAAGGTAAAAATCGGTTGTTCTGCCCCTGAACAAGGAAGTTAACCCACTGTTCCTAGGCCTTCATTGAAAATAAGAATTTGTTCTTAACTGACTTGTGTAGTAAAATAAAGATAAAACATATTTGTGTATATATATATATATATATATATACACACACACACATATATACCATTTTATATACTGTGTGTAAGAAACTGGGCGACTGTGTGTCTGCGCCATATCGATTTCCACCCGGAGCGTACTCGGAGTACTCATTCTCCCTCCCATCAGTTGAGGACGAGGTCTTATGAGGCCTGTCTCAGTCAGTCAGCCAGCACACTTTGGGCTGAGGAAGTGTGATCAGGGATGGGTATAAATACACCTCAGTACGCCTGCTATAATTAGAGTGGCACGAACCGGGTCGCCAATGTAGCACAGTGTCTATTACCATCTCTGTTGCTTTTTGTGGGTCTTCAGATTCGTCACCACATGTATAGCATTTATTGCTTGAGAGGGAAAGTGTGCACACCTGTGAAAGTGGGCATGCCCCTCAGAAAATAAAACACCAAGGGAATAAGTTAGTGTGCACGTAACCGACAAAGCCAGGGCACACTGATTTTAATCAAGACATGTTCATTACAGTTAAACTATATTTTTTAAATTTGTTTTATTAGTCCATTGTTGAGAAAGTCTCAATGTTTTGCTTGTCAGCACTCAAGTTATCAAAATATGAATATCATCCCCATATGATGCATATAGCATTATATGATTCTGCATTTAGCAGAAGTTCAGTACAGTTTGGAAAGAATTTAGCCCAGGACATTTACTCTACTCTCTGTGAGTCATCAGGAGAGGAAGAAGGAAAGGGCAGCAAGCAGACTGCAGCTTATTCTGTCCACGCAGCTGGATGAGGAAGCAAGCAGTGGTTTCAGGATTCAGTTAGTGTACTCCTGTGTTTGAGCATTTAGAAGGTAGTGTCAAGCACCAAATGGCTCAGGAAAACAGTGTTTCCTTTGAGCAGTACTGAGATCCCATGTGCCATACTGTATTGTCCTGGTTAAAGGCTGTTAATATCTTATTCACTGTGAGGTGGTGAAGTGATGCTGTCTCCGTTTTTGGCGGGCAGATGGCAAGAGTGTCAATTGCGTCTTATCCTTTAGGGCAAAACAAACCCCCATGAATAATATAGACTTAGCACCAAGGCCTCACTTTCATCACCCAAAACAGCAATTACGAGGGATAAAGCAGAGCACATGCCTTCGTTTGTCACGCAAGGTATTTTAGTCTAATTTTTGCAAAGCATGCACTGCGGATCCCGTGTCAATATACTGCACCAACCATGTGGTTCAAAACAGGGGGAGGGAGGGAAGGAGGGGGGCGCGGAAGGAGGGAGGGGGGGGGCAAGGAGGGAGGGAGTGGGCAAGGAAGGAGGGAGTTGTTTGAATGTTAAATGACGAGACAGAGACATTCATGCGAGTAACCAGCCTTGTTCTGTACATCATGACACTTCCGGGTATCTCAAGCACCCCGGTATAAATACACGAGTTGCAGTAATGAACATTTACCAACAGATGGCATCACTGTGCCATCTTACACCCATAACATCTTCCCTTTAATAAAATAGGACAGGTGTCAATTCATTAACAAAACAAACCTAGTAATAATTTCCAACATGAACAACTTAGTATTTTTTTTTTTTTTTTTTTTTTTTCTTTCTCAGGTAACAACTTAAAACATTTTTTTATCTCTTTCTGTCAACCCTGATGGGCAACCTACAGATTAAGTCTTTTTGGTGGCTGAGACAAACGCCCGTAGCGTGAAAAGACAGGGGGCTTGTCTGCGAGGACTGCGGGTTCCCGCACAGGCGTGTCACCTGACTGTCTAAGGGGAGTATTGATGGGCGAGGGAGCAGCCGACCTGTGATCCCCTGACTCTTCGCCCAGTGCCTCAGGCCCCATGTGACTTGACCTGTGATCACCTGGCTCTTCGCCCAGTGCCTCAGGCCCCATTGCTGGAGTTCCGTCTTTTGTCATGCGACCCCTTTGACCATCAGGGTTCTGAGTAGGTGCTGGCTCAGCAATCCGAAGGTCAACTCTGTTGCGACGGTACAGAGATCCATTCACTTCGACCAAGTAGGAGCGTGGTGCCACTTTCTGTACACAGGATCCGAGTCTCCAGAGGCCCGTCCGGTCCCCTGGTAGTGGCTTCATTCGCACCGTTTCACCCACCCTGAGCTCAGGTAAGTCTTTTGCTGATTTGTCGTAGATGAACTTGGAGACCTGTCTTCTGTGACGTAGCTTCAGTAATATTGCGGTAATATTGTCACGCCCGTACAGGTAGTGGTGGAAGCGTTGGCATGCAAACACAATGCTGAGGCACTCCTTCTCTATCTGGGCATAGTTCTGCTCTGTTAGGGTGAGTGCCCTAGAGGCGAATGCCACAGGCTGGCTCTCCTGCATGAGGCAACAGCCAAGTCCATACTGGCTTGAGTCACTCTGAATCGTGACAGGTTTTGACACATTGTAGTAACGCAGTACAGGTGTCTGGGTGACCAGTTTTTTTATTTCCCTCACCGCTGCGTCATGTTTTGGGAGCCAATGCCAGATGGCGTCCTTGTCCATGAGCCTCCTTAGTGGCTCACACACTTCAGAGAGCCGCGGTAGGAATTTGGCCAGGTAAGTGACGAATCCGACGAAGCGCTGCACTCCCTTCACGTCAGATGGGTGGGGCATTTCCAAGACAGCCTTCACTTTTTCAGGATCCGCCTTCAATCCGGTGGAGGACAAGATGTGCCCATGAAAGCGGACCTCTGGCACTTTAAACTGAAGCTTTTTTATGCTTAGCCTTAGCTTGACCTGTCTGCATCTGACCATCAGGGCCAGCAGCTTGGCGTCATGGTCACATTCTGCCTCCTCATCACTGTCCCCACAGCCCACTACGAGGATGTCATCTGCTATGGGTTCCACGCCACTGAGTCCCATCAACAGCTCGTGCTGTTTCCGCTGATACACCTCTGGAGCCACGGAGACACCAAACGGAAGCTTCAACCACCTCTTCCTGCCCCAGGGTGTCCAAAAGGTGGTCATATAGCTGCTGGGCTCGTCGAGCTTGCACTGCAGGAAGGCATCTCTAGCGTCCACGAGCGTGAAGACTCTGGCCTTTGGGAGCTTGTAAAGAACATCCTCCAACGTGGGCATAATGTAATGTGAACGTCGCAGAGCCCGGTTGAGGTGTTTAGGATCAATGCATATCCGTAGCTTGTCTGGTTTCTTAATGATAACCATATTACTTATCCAGTCTGTAGGCTCAGTGACGGATATCATGTGGCCATCTGCTTCGTATTTGTCAAGCTGAGCCTTCGTAGCTGCTTTCATGGCCACTGGTACATTGCGGGGTGCACACTGGACAGGCTGGATTGCTGCGTCCAACTCAAAGTGGACTTCCCCGGGAACTGACTCAACCGGTGCGTTGAAGACATCATGGTACTTGCTTAGGAGTGTCTCCTTGCTCAGGGGCCCAGCCTGGACTTTGTCTATAATGTTAAGATCAGCTGGGATGGTAAAGTTAATAAGCCCAAGGCGCTCACATGTAGAACCTGACAGTAATGGCTGTTGACTAGCCTCAACTATTTCAAACTCAAGGGTGTGTTTCTGGCCACGTAAAACACACTCTGTCACAAACAGGCCTAAAGAGGTCATGAACTGGCCTGAATACAGTTTTAGCTTGGTGCTACTCTGTGTGAGATTGTCTCTGGGCGCGAGCCTCCTTTTATCTTTAAGGCTCATAACGTTGCATGTGGCCCCTGAATCTATCTGGCATTGCTGTGGTTTATTATTAAGTAGCAGAGTGACAAACCACTTTTTTCCTTTTGCCTTCACTGCCCCTATGCACTCACTAGCATATACATCCTCTGTGCTGTTGTTCCCTTCATCTGTGTTTGTTTCAATGGAGTGCACCTTACCCTCCTTTCTCTTGCTTTTCATGCAGACCCTTGCAAAGTGATTAGCTGTACCACAGGATTTGCATATTTTTCCATAGGCTGGGCAGTGTTCTTTTCCTTGTCCATGAGAAATGCCACAATATCGGCATGTCTTGGGGTTGTCTACTGCAGAGTTGGCTGTAGTATTAGCATTAGCTGTAGCAAAGGGGAATTTCTTTACTGGCTGCCTGAATGTAGCATTGACATTGTCCATATGTTGCCTTTCTAGCTCCATGGACCTTATCCGTATATCAGTAAGCTCTGCTGCACGGCATGTCTCCACTGCCAAGACCAGAGTCAGGTCACGTTCTCTCAGCAAACGTCTGCGGGTGCCCTCATCAGTTATGCCAAGCACAATCTTATCTCTGATCAGTTCATCTCTTAAAGCCCCATAGTCACATGTAGCTGCCTTTTCCCTTAACCTAGTGACAAAACTGTCAATGGACTCCCCGTTCTCCTGTTTGCAACAACCGAAAACATAACGCTCGTAGATGACGTTCTTTGCTGGCTTAAAGTAATGTTCAAGAGCATCAAGAATAGTTATAGCGTTACCTTGCTGAGGTGCTGTTAGGTTCAGGTTGTGTTTGTATACGTGTCGGCATTCAGTTCCCATTATAGTCCTCAAAGTGGCAGCCACTACCTCTTCGTCCTTTTCCAGAAGTCCCGTTGCTAGCGCATAGTCCTCCCATTCACCTCTAAACGTATCCCAGTTGGTGCTCCAATCCCCGCTGAGCTTCATACCGGCGGGAGGGGGGATGTTCGCTGCCATGTCTAACCGGTGCTAACAACACTGAAGCTAACTAGCAAACTCACTCTAGCTTAATCCAATTCCGGTGAAATTTTACTCAAATAAACAATTGTTTGGTAAACCAGAACAGGTTTCTCTAATTTGCGGAAAGCAGGGTTAGTGATCCCTCTTCTGACACCATGTTTGAATGTTAAATGACGAGACAGAGACATTCATGCGAGTAACCAGCCTTGTTCTGTACATCATGACACTTCCGGGTATCTCAAGCACCCCGGTATAAATACACGAGTTGCAGTAATGAACATTTACCAACAGATGGCATCACTGTGCCATCTTACACCCATAACAGGAGTGGGCAAGGAAGGAGGGAGTGGGCAAGGAAGGAGGGGGGCAAGGAAGGTGGGAGGGGGGGAGCAAGGAAGGTGGGAGGGGGGGGCAAGGAAGGTAGGAGGGGGGCAAGGAAAGTGGGGGGGAGGGGGGCAAGGAAAGTGGGGGGGAGGGGGGCAAGGAAAGTGGGGGGGGGCAATGAAGGGGGGCAAGGAAGGGGGGCGGGGGGCAAGGAAGGGGGGAGGGGGGGCAAGGAGGGAGGGAGGGGGGGCAAGGAGGGAGGGAGGGGGGGCAAGGAAGGTGGGAGGGGGGGCAAGGAAGGTTGGAGGGGGGGCGAAGGAAGGTGGGAGGGGGGGCGAAGGAAGGTGGGCGAAGGAAGGTGGGAGGGGGGCGAAGGAAGGTGGGAGGGGGGGAAGGAAGGGGGGAGGGGGGGAAGGAAGGGGGGAGGGGGGCGTGGGGAGGGGAGGGAGGGAGGGAAGGGGGGAGGGGGGGCAAGGAGGGAGGGAGGGGGGGCAGAGGAGGGAGGGGGGCGGGCAAGGAAGGAGGGAGGGGGCAAGGAGGGAGGGGGGCGGGCAAGGAGGGAGGGGGGCGGGCAAGGAGGGAGGGGGGCGGGCAAGGAGGGAGGGGGGCGGGCAAGGAGGGAGGGAGGGGGCAAGGAAGGAGGGGGGCAAGGAAGATAATTCACGAACAGCAGACTGCGGATCAACGTGGTGCAATACGTAACAGCACCACGGGGAAAGGCTCAAATGTCGGGTAGGTATTGAAATCTAAATTTTCGCAACAACACGATGCACAACAAGTATTACTAGCTAGGTCATATTGCCAGCTAGCTATGTTATTGAAAACATGACACAACACAAGTTCGCTTGCAACTAATACTATCAAGTAAGTTCATTCAATTGGCAGTGTTTAGTTATTACATCAAACAGCGCTATGCCTTAACCACAAGCACAACGCCCACTCACCATTCGTACACCAACGTTAGCTCCGATACGAGTGAAACAAATGACCTTAGTTAGCCGTATGTAAAATTAGCCATGGCTAACGCATCGGCAAACAATACGTGCCCACAATCAAGAATTGTCTTACTGTCCGTCATCCACGGAGTCCTTATGAGCTTTTCCAACTGCCATTTGGTGGTTATTACAATGCAACGCCGAGCCAACAGCCCGGCCAGGTGGTGATATGAACAGTTGTGCTGCCAGACCGACAAACTTTGTCACAGTCACACCTTATTTAGTTAGCTAGTTTACGGACATATAGCTAGTTAACTACATAGACGTTGCTCGAACCCAATACGAATTCATGTTTGTTAGATGACAAGCTAGCGAATTTGTGACAGTCAGGTAACGTTAGCTAGCTGGCTACAGCATTCGCTTGGATGTGTGTGGGTATACTCACCATTTTATTATGTTAGGTCTTCAAACTTGGAAAATATGAAGTACTAAATAGTCAATGTTCCCCTCGTGGCTGACAAACTACCTGTAGTCAACGTATGTATCGTTGTTTAGTCCTGAAATATTATTCGCTAGTCTCTTCTCTGCGAAGTTGCCCGGAAACACTAGGGACCGCGTCACTGCAGATGTGGCCTCATTTGCACTATATCGCTCCGCGAAGTGACATATTTCGCCGCCCCCCGCGTCAGAATAATAATTTATTCACCTTATATTGACCACTGCACTCACTGAAATTGCAATCCCCTGTTACTCATAAAAAAATAAAGTAATTATACTATTTGCACTATTTGCTTGCTCGTGCAGTGATGCGAAGCAGACGCGCTCGTTATTTTAGTTTATCGAAGCGGTGAACAATAGCCAATATTTGAAATGGATATACTGTACATTGTCAATTTGATCGCTATTATCTTTTATCAAGTATGACCACAGTGGTGTAATGAGATGAGCTTCAACTTGGTCAATGTAACGCAGATCCTTATTGGTCCAGAGAAACGGGTAGAAAAGTACCCGGTTTTGTCATTGGCTGGTTGTAAACTGCATTGCGCCAAATTGGATCTATACATTGCAGAACTAATGACTTTATAATTTGCTGTTGTATAAATCGTTCGCTGTGTGATAATATAAGTTTTGAATATGCTGATTTCAGATATGACTAATTGGTCAATATGTAAACCGTTTGCAGTAGCCTAGTCTAGTAGTAGGTTTAGTAGTCTGACATCATGTGTTATGTTCTGTTAATTATTGATGTCCCCTTTAAGAATCTAAGACACTACATCATGTATCATATATGATAAGGAAAAATATATGATGTTGATCATATTTTTCACCTCAGTACTAATGACATTTAAATGGAACCATGCCACGAGTCTATAATAACTGCTCCGTTGTGTACATAAAAGTAGAGATATATCAATAATTCTTAATTGCGTTTGTGTGTCATATGAAGTTGGTAACAATATCGCAATATTTAGTCAGACCTAACTCACACTTTTCTGTTTGTGGATCTGTATCATAGTCATCGACATAACAGACCATGGACCAGTTATTGAGATGCAAGGAGGAGGAAATGTCAGAGGGAATTTGCTGGAGTGTCTAGTCTTTTCTGTCCTTCATTTATTTGCACACAAAAAAGTCAGGACAGCAGTTGGAAAAAGTTGGATCAGTAGAATATGCAGTCCATCAAAACAAAATCCACACGGCTTTATCAACGTGCTCCCTCTTGTGGAGACAAACTGCATCATGAAACCACAAACAAGTGTACATGCTAAACTGTAAGTACTGCACTACAACCAGCATCACAGGCCTAATGCACTTTATGGGGAGAGTGAAACTGGTTCCACGATACATTGAGTACATTAAGGATACAGCGTAAAAAAAATGTTAAGATGAAAAAAAGGTTCCAAGTAACTTAATTACGAAAGATGATATCTTCAGTTATCACTGTTGCTTATATGCAGTGGCGTGCCGTGGGCCTGGGGCCTGGGCCTTCAGTGAGGTCCTACACAGTCCCACCCGAATTAATCCACCTCTTATTACCATCATTATGATGCCATGGCTCTAGACACTATACATTTAGACAGAAACGCAGTATAACCAGGTGTTGCGTCACCTTGAAATTGACAAAAATGGACATTTTTGGGTAAACAGTGTTTAGTTTACAGTTTGCAGTGCTTCTTGGAGCCTGTGAGCCATTGATAGCGCTCGTAGTTGGAACTTTGAAAGTGGTGAACGAACCCCTTTCCCGCCTGTGACAGGCTTTGTAGCGTCGGCGTCGGGCGACCTCTCCTTACAATGTCTAACTTTTCTTGAAAAGTTCGTCTTGAGAATGGCGTTATAATTATATCCTCGACCAAATCGATATCTTCTCCTCCTTCCGCCATTGTGGGTTGAAAAAACAGCTTAGTAGTATGCGAATTAATTCGTTTATAGTTTAATTAGTTCAATTAGTTTCCTAGTTCTGAGGTTCTGCATAGACCTGCCCATAGGACCTGCCTCTCAATATTG
Source organism: Salvelinus alpinus (assembly GCF_045679555.1). Lineage (NCBI taxonomy): Eukaryota > Metazoa > Chordata > Actinopteri > Salmoniformes > Salmonidae > Salvelinus > Salvelinus alpinus. The sequence continues at coordinate 6,505,400 of NC_092106.1, read as the reverse complement.
GTAATCCAATCAAAAGACGTGCACGCACTACGCCTGCTAGCTGGCTCCTGTGTAACACTGGAGCCAGCCAGCAGGCGTACAATAGCCAACTCTAAAGCTGATTGGTTGACACTAAATTTTCATTTCCATTCACTTTAAGCTACAAGCGCCCGCACTGTTGATTCTGAAGGCCTGAGGGCAGATTTTAGACCCCTGGCAACACATGATGGCTGAATATGATTGGATAAAAGATCTAACATAAAGACCAGCCCTCCAAATCTCAACCTGGGGCTGGAAGCAGTGCAACCAAGAGGAAAGCTATGAAATGAAGAGTATAACTCTTACTCTGGGGAATAATTTAATACATATTTGTGGGAAAATATATTTAAAAAAATATATATATTCTGATGATGTTTAGGCCAGCAGAGAAGGCCTTGCTGACCCTGACGGCCCACCACTGCCTATATGCAGATAAACCATGCCGGATATTTTGTAGCCAGTGTCCCTCCAGTTAGGAGATATTGTACAAGTCATGGTAGTCCGACATGTATGACATCCCCTCCGGGAAGCCTGCATCCGTGTTGCCCCATTTCTCTGTCTTTGGTGGTACTCAAACCCATGTTCCTGTGACACAGGGTTTCCACTGTGGCATCAGCACACAAGCATCTACCCACCGGGTTTGGCAAGAACATGGGCAACAGTGGGCATCGTAGAGGTCTGCCATGGCACAGGCAGCTTGTTAGGATTTATGTTTATGCACTATAGCCTGTTAGCATATTGTTTGAAGATGAATATTGTTTTGTTACACACACACAAACAATACAGAGGGGTGTGTGTGTGTGTGTAGGTGTAAGGACTGACCAACACAGGCCATAAAAGCTGTGGACAGTCTGGAGAGGGGAGGGGGGCATCTCTCTAGGCCAACCAGGAGGTTAGAATACTGGACAATACCATATTAGGAACTGTTTCAGTGTAGAATCGACAGACACAAGACGGATCTAATCTACCCAGCAACCAGATGTGGACAAAAGGAACGCGCCAAGGGGCTTGGACAAATCCGAGTGCCAGCAAAGGCGGGGCAAAGTCTAAACCGCGCCCAGCCTCTACTGTGATAGGCCAACAGACGCGTTGGAACTACGTCATCACGGTATAAGAACAGCTGTTTACGTACTTCCTGCAGTTCCCTGTTTACCCTGCGTGGTGATGCAGCGAACCCGTATATACGAAAATTGCATTTGCCATTCATTGTTTGCGGTAATTAAACATAATTAAAGAAAGTTAGCAGACCTTGCTTTTTATTTATCCTGACACCGGATGTGTTACACGCAGCGTTCACAAGCTACACAGATGGATCAGCTGACTCAGGATCCAGTTCAGGCCCTGTTTATGATGACAAAGAGGGCATTGAAGAGGTTGTAGGTACAGTATACCCCCAGGAGCACGAGGAAGCAGTAGGTGGCACCTGGTAGGTGGCTAACTGCTTCCCCCCCACTGGGGGCTCTTCCCCTCCATTGGGGGCTCCTCCGTAGGACTCTTCCTGGCTGTACCAGGTCCCCCGAAGCCCACCGTACTGAAGGCCACGAAGCAGAAGTACAGGGACTCAATGTAGCTCCAGCCCTCCATGGCTGAGTAGAGAGTGGAAGCACCACACGCCAACACCAGAGTAGCAGCAAAAAGTAAGAGAGTGATGGAATACACAGAGGGCCTCCACCCCTCTTTCCCACCAGCCATGTCTCTTTCCTCTCCTCCACCCTCGGGTTGGTTTCTGTTGCCCCTTAGCCTGCTGTTGTGTGTTCTCCTCCGGTGGCACCATCGCATGAGGAAGCCCAACATGGTGATGACGATCTCCAGAAAGAGGTTGAAGAAGAGGATGGCAGAGCAGCCCAGCAGGCCGTAGATTACCAGGAAGACTTCTGTGGCCCTCTGTGGTGGATGGGGTCAGCATTCCAAAACCTGTCCGAGAGGCAAACGGAGAGAGAGACGGAAAGAGGGAGTTTAATCTGTGAGAGAAATCACATTTCAGACATGATCTCTGTTATTATACTGTATGTCACGTCATTTTGATAAGATTTTGAAACTTAATCTCAGAAATCACACTATTCCAATCAGCCATGTAGAGGCAATTCTTTGAGAATATCAGGGTTGTGTGATTGTATTTCATCATCAAACATAAAAGTTAATGTGGAAAACTATGTTGAACATGGTACTAATGTCTTTGCCTACAAGCATAGTCTGTCACCATGAAATGAGCACATACTGGTAGTAAATATGCAGGCTGATGAAAAAGGAAATTGATACACAGGCGATTGTGTCAACCGCTCCCACCGTTTCTGTGGTGATACAGTGGACAATGCAATAATACAGTGGTAGAGTGTGGCTGTAAAATTATAATTGCACCTCTGCAACTAAGGTTTGCAGAGGTAATGTTGTTTCTACTGTAAATGAAATGTTAACTTTATTATTACCTATTGGGGTTTTCCCATATCTTTAGCTATGTGGTCCCGTGTGGCTCAGTTGGTAGAGCATGGCGCTTGCAACACCAGGGTTGTGGGTTCATTCCCCACGGGGGGACCAGGATGAATATGTATGAACTTTCCAATTTGTAAGTCGCTCTGGATAAGAGCGTCTGCTAAATTACTTAAATGTAAATGTAATATAGCTGTTATGTCATGCACATACCCCACAGGGTCTCTTCTGAGCCTGTAGTCATTACAGTAGACATGACAACACCGTTTGACAAATGTCAATACATAATCGAGACCGGACAAACTTATTACTGGTGATGACTCCATGGTCCATCCAGATCCAGCCCCTTGTCACGTTCTGACCTTAGTTCTTTTGTTATGTCTTTGTTTTAGTTGGTCAGGGCGTGAGTTGGGTGGGTTGTCTATGTTCGTTTTTCTATGTTGTGTTTTGCTTTTGGCCTGGTATGGTTCTCAATCAGAGGCAGGTGTCGTTAGTTGTCTCTGATTGAAAATCATACTTAGGTAGCCTTTTTCCACCTGTGTTTCGTGGGTGACTATTTTCTGTTCTGTGTTTTGTATTTTTCAGCGTTCAGGACTGTTTCGGTCTCGTGTTTTGTTGTTGTTTGAGTATTCGTTTTCATTAAAAGAGATAATGAATACTTACCATGCTGCACCTTGGTCCTCCTCTCTTTCTCCCAACGACGAACGTTACACCCCTTGCAGAGGGAAGTAGGGGTGCTGAGGGTGCTGCAGCACCCTCTGGTAAATCAAAATCAATAAATAATAGTAATACAAAATAATAATAAATCACAAAAGTTGTGAACTAGGCCTTTGTATGATCGGACAAAAATAATCCTCAGCACACCCACGTCAATCAGTGTAGATGAAGGGGAGGAGACAGGTTAAAGAATTATTTTTAACCCTTGAGACAATTGGGATATGGATTGTGTATGTGTGCCATTCAGAGGCTGAATGGGCAAGACAAAAGATTTACAGTGGCAAAAAAGTAAAAGTACGTGAACCCTTTGGAATTACCTGGATTTCTGCATAGATTTCAGATAAAATTTGATCTGATCTTCATCATCTTCATCATTTGTCAACAATAGACAAATACAGTTTGCTTAAACTAATAACACACAAATTATGTCTATATTGGATATATTGGATTTGTCTATATTGGATACATCATTTAAACATTCACTGTGTAGGTTGGGAAAAGTATGTGAACCCCTAGGCTAATGACTTCTCCAAAAGCTAATTGGAGTCAGGAGTCAGCTAACCTGGAGTCCAATCAATGAGACGAGATTGGAGATGTTGGTTAGAGCTGCCTTACCCTATAAAAAACACTCACAAAATTTGAGTTTGCTATTCACAAGAAGCATTGCTTGATGAGAACCATGCCTCAAACAAAAGAGATCTCAGAAGACCTAAGATTAAGATTTGTCGACTTGCATAAAGCTGGAAAGGGTTACAAAAGTATCTCTAAAGGCCTTGACGTTCATCAGTCCACATTAAGACAAATTGTCTATAAATGGAGAAAGTTCAGCACTGTTGCTACTCTCCCTAGGAGTGGCCGTCCTGCAAAAATTACTGCAAGAGCACAGCGCAGAATGCTCAATGAGGTTAAGAAGAATCCTAGAGTGTCAGCTAAAGACTTACAGAAATCTCTGGAACATGCTAACATCTCTGTTGACGAGTGTACGTTACGTAAAACATTATACAAGAATGGTGTTCATGGGAGGACACCACGGAAGAAGCCACTGCTGTCCAAAAAAAAACATTGCTGCACGTCTGAATTTCACAAAAGAGCACCTGGATGTTCCACAGCGATACTGGCCAAATATTCTGTGGACAGATGAAAATAAAGTTGTGTTGTTTGGAAGGAAGGAACACACAACACTATGAGTGGAGAGCAAAAAAAGGCACAGCACACCAACATCAAACCTCATCCCAACTGTACACTATGGTGGAGGGAGAATTATGGTTTGGAGCTGCTTTGCTGCCTGGACAGCTTGCTATCATCGACGGAAAAAGGAATTCCCAAGTTTATCAAGACATTTTGCAGGAGAATGTTAGGCTATCCGTCCACTAATTGAAGCTCAGCAGAAGTTAGGTGATGCAACAGGACAACAACCCATTAGACAGAAGTAAATCATCAACAGAATGGCTTGAACAGAAGAAAATATGCCTTCTGTAGTGGCCCAGTCAGTCCTGACCTCTACCCGATTGAGATGCTGTGGCATGACACCAGACATCCCAAGAATATTGTGGAACTGAAACAGTTTTGTAAAGAGAAATGGTCCAAAATTCCTCTTGACCGTTGTGCAGGTCTCATCCGCAACTACAGAAAACGTTTGGTTGAGGTTATTGCTGCCAAAGGAGGGTCAACCTGTCATTAAATCCAAGGGTTCACACACTTTTTCCAACCTGCACTGTAAATGTTTACACGGTGTGTTCAATAAAGACATTCAAATTATAATTGTTTGTGTGTTATTAGTTTAAGCAGACTGTGTTTGTTTATTGTTGTGACTTAGATGAAGATCAGATCAAATTGTATGACCAATTTATGCAGAAATCAAGGATATTCTAACGGGTTCACATACTTTTTCTTCCCACTGTAAGTGCCTTTGAACGGGGTATTGTAGTAGGTGCCAGGCTCACCGGTTTGAGTATGTCAAGAACTGCAACGCTGCTGGGTTATTAACTCTCAAATAAGTCTGGCTGCACAGCCGATTGGCAAACATACTGCAAATTGAGAAATCATGTGACTAATCTGAACAATAAACTGTACTGTGAAACAAAGATTAATGATAGTAAAAAGCGTTGGAGCACCTTAAATACATTTTTAGGAAAAAAGGCAAACTGAGCTACATCATTCTTTGAATCAGATTCATCACAAAACCCACTGATACTGCCAACTCATTTCAAGATTTTTTCATTGCCACAGATGAACAAATGTAGGCATGACATGCTAACAACTAATTCTGAACCTACACATGCATAACTGAAGGAATTATGAAAGACAAGCATTGTCATTTTGAATTCCGTAAAGTGTCAAGCCACCTGGGTCTGAAAATTACTGAGGATGATAGTGGACAATATTGCCGCTCCTATTTGCCATCTTTTCAATCTAAGCCCACAGGAAAGTGTGTGCCATCAGCCCTGGAGGGAAGCAAAAGTCATTTCGCTATCCAAGAATAGCAAAGCACTCTTTACTGGCCCAAACAGCCAACCAAACCTTGGAAAACTTTTAGAGGAAATTATGTTAGACCAGATACAATGCTATTTCACAGTAAACAACTGAACATATTTTTAGCACGTTTATCCGGAAGGGCATTCAACATGTACGAGACAAGAGCCTGGAAGGAAAGATTCACTTTCTTGCTCACTTTCCACTCATTTCTTGCCAAGTTCTCCCCTAAATTGTTTCTGCCACGAGTTGTTTCCATTCCCATTCTATTTCTTTGATCGTTATAGTACCACCCATGTACTATTTTTGTACCACTTCAGAATTCCGACAGTTCTGAGCAATATTTTGGTGCCGGTGTCAACTAGTTATTTTGATTTAATTTCATTGTGGTTTATGAGGCGGAGGATTCATTAATCGGGGGCATATCCTATTGCTTTCTCCAACCACCTAAAAATCAGTGATTACCTTACGGAAGAGAGGAGGGAAGGATGTGTTTTTGAACAAACCCCCTTGAGACACCATCACATCAGTTCCTTGTAGTGTATACAGTTGTTTGCCCTGTAACTGCATCCTCCCATGAATGGAACTGGACAGCTTTGATTGATGGTTGTTTATGTTGAATTGAACCCAATCTACTTCGTCTTTCATACAGAAGTTATGTTATCATGCAGATGCCAGCATGGCTGTGGCCTTCCACCCAGCCATGTACAATAGTCAGCCTGTATTTAGATACTGCTGGAAGGAATGACGCCTTGATTTAAACAGTTGTTAAGCCTTATCCAAAGATCAGCTCTCTCTTTATCTCAAGTAGGAGAAAGGAGCAGCAAGGTTCAACCTCTAGAGGATTGTGTGTCCCCTGCGGGACGGTTGATTAGCATGAGGTTGTAAGTAACAAGAACATTTCCCAGGACATAGACATATCTGATATTGGCAGAAAGCTTAAATTCTTGTTAATCTAACTGCACTGTCCAATTTGCAGTAGATATTACAGTGAAATAATACCATGCTATTGTTTGAGGAGAGTGCACAGTTATTAACTTGAAAATGTATTAATAAACCAATTAGGCACATTTGGGCAGTCTTGATACATTTTGAACAGAAATGCAATGTTCCATTGGATCAGTCTAAAACTTTGCACATACACTGCTGACATCAAGTGGCCAAAATCTAAATTGCGCCTAGATTCCTAAGTCATATATTGGCCTTTCTCTTGCATTTCAAACATAATGGAACAAAAAACTACCCCCCAAAATGTTTTTCTTTATATTATCTATTTCCAGATCTATTGTGTTATATTCTCCTACATTAGTTTCACATTTCCACAAATGTCAAAGTGTTTTCTTTCAAATGGTATCAAGAATATGCATATCCTTGCTTCAGGCCCTGAGCTACAGGCAGTTAGATTTTGGGTATGTAATTTTAGACTAAAATAAAAAAAATGGTCAGATCCTTAAGAGGTCAAACAATAGTGATGTAGTGTCACATAGCATACCAAACACACAAAGCAAGTATTGTCAGGATACAGTATGTCTCTATGTAAGTCCGATAAATGAATATTCTTGATATTAATGTTTATCCTTTTAGGTTGTGAATTTCAGTCCATTTATGTGGTATGTAAATAGGATGGTAAACATGTCCATTGTACTACAGAGTGTTTCTCAAAGTGCAGCACATTATTCCCTTCTGTTCAAATGTTGTCAGCAGTACAACCTGTTGATGTTCCTCTGTCCTCTCCGAATTCAGATAAAAGGCTCAAAAACACAGATGCCTTTTTGACTTCTGTGTGTGAAGGAGTACCCTGAGGAAAAGCATGGCTCGTGGCTAAAAAGGGTGCTTCCTTCAGGCAAAGTAATCTTCTTTCTATTAGGTCATCTGATGGTTATCAACTCCATAATAAGCATTCGCTTTCATTTTTACCAAGAGTGGTCCTTTGTAGCTAAATTGGTAGAGCATGGCGCTTGCTATGCCAAGATAGCAGGTTTGATTCCTGAGACCACCTGTAAGTAAAATGTATATACAGTATACTGAATAAAAACAGAAATGCAACATGCAACAATTTCAAAGATTTACTGAGTTGCAGTTTATATAAGGAAACCAATCAATTGAAATAATGTAATTATGCCCTAATCTATGGATTTCATATGACTGGGGATAAAGATATACACCTGTTTGTCAAAGATACCTTTAAAAAAAAGTAGGGGCGTGGATCAGAAAACCAGTCAGTATCTGATGTGACCACCATTTGCCTCATGCAGCGCTACACATCTCCTTCGTATAGAGTTGATCAGGCCGTTGATTGTGACCTGTGGAATGTTGTCCCACTCCTCTTCAGTGGTTGTGTGAAGTTGCTGGATATTGGCTTGAACTGGAACATGCTGTAATACACATTCATCCAGAGCATCCCAAACATGCTCAATGGGTGACATGTCTGGTGAGTATGCAGGCCATGGAAGAACTGGGACATTTTCAGCTTCCAGGAATTGTGTACAGATCCTTGCGACATAGGGCCGTGCATTATCAGGCTGAAACATGAGGTGATGGCGGAGGATGAATGGCACGACAATGGGCCTAAGGATCTTGTCACGGTATCTCTGTGCATTCAAATTGCCGTTGATAAAATGCAATTTTGTTTGTTGTCCGTAGCTTGTGCCTGCCCATACCATAACCCCACCGTCACCATGGGGCACTCTGTTCACTACCTTGACATCAGCAAACCGTTCGCCCAAACGACGCCATACACATGGTTTGCGGTTGTCAGGCCGGTTGGACGTACTGCCAAATTCTCTAAAATGACGCTGGAGGCAGCTTATGGTAGAGAAATGAACATTAAATTATCTGGCAACATCTCTGATGGACATTTCTGCAGTCACCATGCCAATTGCGCGCTGACAAAACTGCACATTTTAGAGTGTCCTTTTATTGTCCCCAGCACAAGGTGCACCTGTGTAACAATCATACTGCATAATCAGCTTCTTGATGTGCCACACTTGTCAGGTGGATGGATTATCTTGGCAAAGGAGAAATTATTATTAACAGGAGATGTAAACAAAAGTTGTGCACAACATTAGAGAGAAATAAGCTTTTTGTGCATTTGGAAACATTTCTGGGATCTTTTATTTCAGCTCATGAAGCATGGGACCAACACTTTACATGTTGCGTTTATATTTTTGTTCAGTATATATCAGTTTTACAATATTTTATTCATCATTTGACTTTGCTCATAAACGCAGCCAAAGACTCAGTGCCCTAGGATGTTAATGCATTGCTTCATTCAAGTCTCAGAGGCAAGTTGTAGGAGTGGGCGAGCATGTAACAACCTTCCAATTCCCATTGATCCTTTAATCTTAAACAACATTCTTTAGTTTAGTTTAGTTTATTAAATTCGACCATTTTAAAAAACAAGCACACATAAAACTTAAAAGCCATACATGGACATGAATAAAATCATGGAGGATAACATATAATAAAGTCTGGGACTTATTTCCATTGTGGTCCTCTTGAGACAAGTTGGATAGACAAGATCAAACACAGTATGGCAGTGAAATAATAAAACAAAAATGTGATCCTATGATCCAGTGTCAGATAATGGGGTACAAATATGTGGATGGGATAAAGGCAACCACCCCAACACAAAACCACCTGAAGTGATGCATGGTGAAGTCATGCGCCTACGGTTAAAATAGGCTTTTTTTCCTGTCCTTGCACAATGTGATACAATCACTTCACAAACATGTCTTAAATGTCTACTGATAGCTTAAAGGGGCAATATGTGATAGGAACAGCAATTTTTTAAAACTTTTAAATGAATGATATATACCAATTGACTCTGGAAGAATATAACTTGTGCCTCATGATCTTAGTTCAACTGTCGAACCCCATCAGAACCCAAGATGAGCTTTTTATTACGCCGTTGATTGTTAACAATGTTGTTAACAATGTTAACAATCAATGTTACTTGCAAACAAACACTGTAAAGTTTTCAAACATTATGTAGGGCTTTAGTCCGGGTTCTGCACCTGGAAAGGATGGAATAGAGAGGGGAGGAATTATCGCTGAGATCAGAGATGAAACTTATGTGATCTGAGGAAGGTATTTTCACCCAGATGTAAGTGTTGCCCGGCACCAGTTCAAGGGAGCTGCAGTGGTCGGGTAATGTGACGTTGACATGGCCACGCGAGGCCAGCATGTACATGGCGTTCACCATCACGATGGACCGCTTATTCATCTTCACGGACACACTCTCCACTGTCCCTAGCAGAACTGGGACACACACACACACACACACACACACACACACACACACACACTTTAGATTAGCGTTGTGAAGCCACTGTACATCCAAGAGTCAAAGAAGATTCTAGTGGTCCCACTGTTTTTGCTAAAGATTAAAGTATTGAGTAATGTTTCCTTTCATTCTGTGCTTCAAACTGGAGGCCTTACCTTCATTGTAACACAGGACTTCAGTCTTCAAATCCTCCAGTGGTAGATGCCTGGGTCCTGAGGATAATGAACAACAGTTTAATCAAATGGACAGAGACAGACTCCAGGCAGGGACACATCAGAAGACTCCCCCTTTATCTTACATGAACTAGATATAGAATTCAATATTCATATCACATATCCCACTGACCTGGAATCATGTTCTTGGTGGTGTTGTGTGGTTCAGGCCTTGGGTGCAGGACCCCGGCGCAGCAAGACCACAGGGAGGCATTGGGATAGCGATGCCCACAGCAGGTGAACCCTTGCTGGGTAGGGTAGAGCAGGTCTAGCCCTGGGGCAGAGCAGCAGGTCTGGGTGGAGCCAGCCTCCATCAGAACACTCCCACAGCACTGGGCCTCCTCTGAGAGTCTGTCCTGAACCTGCAGGTTGTACAGAGTCTCTGCACAGCACTTCATCTGGCCGCTGCTGGGGTCGTAGGCCTTCCCACCGCAGCAGGAAACATTTTTCAACCTGTGGTGTCTTTGAAGAGAAAAAATATTTTACTTCCCAAATCCAAGAGAACATCATCTCTCATAATTTGGTGCCTTTCTTTAATGCTATTGTGCTGTCATGTTGGGTGAACACCATATGTACTGATCATTAAAAATGTTATGGATTTGATCCATTCTATAGAATTTTTTTGGTCTTTTTTTACCCCTTATTCTTCTCAATTTCATGGTATCCAATCGGTAGTTACAGTCTTGTCTCATCGCTGCAACTCCCGTACGGACTCAGGAGAGGCGAAGGTCGAGAGCCGTGCGTCCTCCGAAAACACAACCCAATGAAGCCGCACTGCTTATTGACACAATGCCCACATAACCCGGAAGCCAGCCGCAGCAACGTGTCGGAGGAAACACCGTACACCTGGCGACTGTGTCAGCGTGCACTGCGCCCGGCCCACCACATGTTCAATTTTCTGTTTAGTTGTCATCTACATGTGTTATTACTGTGCTTTCAACCATTTACAATGCATTCGGAAAGTGTTCAGACCCCTTTCCCTTTTCCACATTATGTTACGTTAAAGCGTTATTCTAAATTGTATATAAAAAAACATCCTCATAATGACAAAGCAAAAACAGGTTTTTAGAAATGTTTGCAAATGTATCCAAAATCAACAACAGAAATACCTTATTTACATAAGTATTCAGACCCTTTGCTATGAGACTCAAAATTAAGCTCAGGTGCATCCAGTTTCCATTGATCATCCTTGATATGTTTCTACAACTTGATTGGAGTCCACCTGTGCTAAATTCAATTGATTGGACATGATTTGGAAAAGCACACTCTTGTCTACATAAGGTCCCAGAGTTGACAGTGCATAACAGAGCAAAAACCAAGCCATGACATCGAAGGAATTGTACGGAGAGCTCCGAGACAGGATTGAGTCGACGCACAGATCTGGGGAAGGGTGCCAAAAAATGTCTGCAGCATTGAAGGTCCTCAAGAACACAGTGGCCTCCATCCTTCTTAAATGGAAGAAGATTAGAACCCCCAAGACTCTTCCTAGAGCTGGCCGCCCGGCCAAACTGAGCAATCAGAGGAGAAGGTCCTTGGTCAGGGAGGTGGGAGAACCTTCCTGAAGGACAACCATCTATGCAGCACTCCACCAATCAGGTTTTTATGCTAGAGTGGCCAGACGGAAGCCACTCCTCAGTAAAAAGCATATGAAAGCCTGCTTGGAGTTTGCCAAAAGGAACCTAAAGGACTCTGACCATGAGAAACAAGATTCTCTGGTCTGATGAAACTAAGAACTCTTTGGCCTGAATGCCAAGCACCTGGCACCATCCCTACGGTGAAGCATGGTGGTGGCAGCATCATGCTGTGGGGATATTTTTCAGCGGCAGGGCCTGCTGGAGGTCATTTTGCAGGGCGCTGGCAGTGCACCTCCTTGCACAAAGGCGGAGGTAGCGGTCCTGCTGCTGGGTTGTTGCCCTCCTACAGCCTCCTCCACGTCTCCTGATGTACTGGCCTGTCTCCTGGTAGCGCCTCCATGCTCTGGACACTACGCTGACAGACACAGCAAACCTTTTTGCCACAGCTCGCATTGATGTGCCATCCTGGATGAACTGCACTACCTGAGCCACTTGTGTGGGTTGTAGACTCCGTCTCATGCTACCACTAGAGTGAGAGCACCGCCAGCATTCAAAAGTGACCAAAACATCAGCCAGGAAGCATAGGAACTGAGAAGTGGTCTGTGGTCACCACCTGCAGAATCACTCCTTTTTTGGGGGTGTCTTGCTAATTGCCTATAATTTCCACCTTTTGTCTATTCCATTTGCATAACAGCATGTGACATTTATTGTCAATCAGTGTTGCTTCCTAAGTGGACAGTTTGATTTCACAGAAGTGTGATTAACTTGGAGTTACATTGTGTTGTTTAAGTGTTCCCTTTATTTTTTTGAGCAGTGTATATGCAACATGTAAAGTGTTGGTCCCACATTTCCTGAGCCGAAATAAAAGATCCCAGAAATGTCTTTAAAATGTTGTGCACAAATTAATTTACATCCCTGGTAGTGAGTATTTCTCCTTTGACAAGATAATCCATCCACCTGACAGGTGGGGCATATCAACAAGCTGATTAAACAGCATGGGGACAATAAAAGGCCACCCTAAAATGTTCAGTTTTGTCACACCACAATGCCACAGGTGTCTCAATTATTGAGGGAGCATGCTGTTTGCATGCCAATTGGGCGAGCGGCCAATTGTGCGCCGCCCCATTGGTTTCCATATCGCAGTCGGCTGGGACAGAGCCTGGACTCGAACCCAGAATTTCTAGTGGCACATATAGACCACTGCGCCACTCGGGAGGCCTATAATTGCACTTTATTGATGGCAGTTTGAATGCACAGAGATACTGTGACGAGATCCTGAGGCCCATTGTTGTGCCATTCATCTGCCGCCATCCCCTCATGTTTCAGCATATGCACAGCCCCATGTCACTAGGATCTGTACACAATTCTTGGAAGCTGAAAATGTCCCAGTTCTTCCAACACCTGCATACTTACTAGACATGTCACCCATTGAGCATGTTTGGGATGCTCTGGATCAACGTGTACGACAGCGTGTTCCAGTTCCCGGCAACTTCGCAAAGCGATTTGAAGAGGAGTGGGAAAACATTCCAGAGGCCACAATCAACAGCCTGATCAACTCTATATGAAAGAGACGTGCCGCGATGCATGAGGCAAATGGTGGTCACACCAAATACTGACTGGTTTTCTGATCCACACCCCTGCTTTTTTAAAGGTATCAGTGACCAACTAATGCATATCTATATTCCCAGACATCCATAGATTATGGCCTAATGAATTTATTTCAATGGACTGATTTCCTCATAGGAACTGTAACTCAGTAAACTCATAGAAATTGTTGCATGTTGCGTTTGTATCTTTGTTCAGTGTATATAACATTCCAAACAAATACCATTTTCAATATCTTCAATTAAGAAAAGCAGGAAAAAATAACATTTATATCAATCATTACAAAAATCAGCTATCCTCGCTTTTTCAAAAATGTAAGCTTTCTCAAACAATCTGTAAAAATACATTTTCTATGACTGGCAATTCGAGAACCCAACTCATACAGTACGAAATTCTTTGCTGTTCACATATCACTAATTGTAAATTATATCTCATGGGGGTCTCAGAAACCAATAAGTGTAAGCCCTGCCCCAATCACACAGTCAATCCCATGCCTTTCGGGCCTGCACACCTATACAATCATTCTGGTCAGGGGTCATGAGCAAGCTGTCTGAGACCCTTGGCCTCAGCATTCTTGTCTCCCCTGCCCTCTCCCTCCTTGGTGAATTGGCCATTAAAAATACCCATCAACAAAGAAACTTTATATTACCTTCCCTTCACAAAAAAATTATACTACAAAACTGGAAAGATAGAATAAAACTCTGCATATACTGCACAGGCTCAATCTGTAAACTGACCACTCCTTCCTTAAAAAACTTACTGCATCCCACAACCTTTTCACAGAGCCCAAGCACTTCCCCAGATCAAGTATGCAGACATTTGCACAACTCCAGTCAGAACAGAACTTGCACTAACATTTCCCACCTGGCACATTTTCCGGCTGGCGCCCGCATTGCCTTCATTGTTGTTTTCCTTACTAATAATAACTTTGGACATGTGTGCGTTCCTATCAAAAGTAAGTGCCTTATTACGTTATCATGATAGTTTCTGTATATTGTGTTGTCAATTCTACTGTAGTTTTTACTGTTTTATTCACGTTTTCAAGTACTGGTGACAAGTCATGCATTCCAATTCTTGTATAGATTGTAATGGACACATGCACTACATTACCAAAAGTATGTGGACACCTGCTCGTCTAACATCTCATTCCAAAATCATTAGCATTAATATGGAGTTGGTCCCATCTTTGCTGCTTTAACAGCCTTCACTCTTCTGGGAAAGCTTTCCACTAGATGTTGGAACTTTGCTGCGGGGACTTGCTTCCATTCAACCACAAGAGGTGGGTGCTGTTTGCACTTTGTAATAATTTCGTTCCCAAATTAAACTGCCTCGTACTCAATTCTTGCTCGTACAATATGCATATTATTATTACTATTGGATAGAAAACACTCTCTAGTTTCTAAAACCGTTTGAATTATATCTGTGAGTAAAACAGAACTCGAGTTGGAGCATTTTTCCTATGAGGATGTGAGAATGCTGAATTCTGCAAGCTGTTCTTAGGTCAGTTTATAAATCTGCCTGTCTTCTATTGGTTGAGATGCACTGTATACGCCTTCCCCTGGATGTCAGCGAATAGTGAGAATTGAAATGGTGTTTCTAGGCAGATCTGAGAGGTTATAAATGGCCTGGGAACGTGGGGTCCGGCCTTTGTTCACTTCGCTCTGACGCAGGAAGGACCTCTGGCTATCGTTATAGAAAGCTCCCTTTATTGCTCTTAGATATATCCAGCTCTATTTTTATTTGATATAGGTGTTAAAGACATCATAATGTTGTTATATTAAACCGAGTTATATCAGTTTATATCGGTATATTGCGATTTTCTGAGATTTATTTGTACTGCGTTTTAGTGAGTCGGACACGTCTTTGCCACATGGCTAATGTTTACTGCTAATTCGAACGTTGAAGAGGACAATCTACAACCAAGCAACGATTCTTTTGGACTAAGGACACCTTGCCCAAGATTCTGATGGGAGTTCATCAAAAAGTAAGAACTATTTATGATGTTAATTCGTTGTTCTGTTGAAAAATGTAGAACTCATATTCTGCCATTAATCTAGGTGCGGTCTCGCTTTAACGCACGCTGTATGTTGTAGTAACGTTAATTTTAAAAATCTAACACAGCGATTGCATTAAGAACTAATGTATCTTTCATTTGCTGTCCAACCTGTATTTTTTAGTCAAGTTTATGATTAGTTATCGATTAGAATAGGTGCCTCTCCCAAGATTTCTCCCGACATTTTGTTTGCATTTTGGCTACTATTCATATTGTATAACCACGATTTGTGCCGCTAAATATGCACATTTTCGAACAAACTCTATATGTATTGTGTAATATGATGTTATAGGACTGTCATCTGAAGAAGTTTGAGAAGGTTAGTGAAAAAATTTATATATTTTGCTGGTTTATACGTTATCGCTATTTTTGGCTTGAATCAATGCTGTTGTGTGGTTGGCTATTGTAGTAAGCTAATATAATGCTATATTGTGTTTTCGCTGTAAAACACTTAAAAAATCTGAAATATTGGCTGGATTCACAAGATCTTTGTCTTTCATTTGCTGTACGCTGTGTATTTTTCAGAAATGTTTTATGATGAGTATTTAGGTAATTCACGTTGCTCTCTGTAGTTATTCTAGTCGCTTTGGTGAGAGTTGTGATGGTGGCTGCAATGGTAAACTATGATTTATACCTGAAATATGCAAATTTTCCTAACAAAACATATGCTATACAATAAATATGTTATCAGACTGTCATCTGATGAAGTTGTTTCTTGGTTAGTGGCTATTTATATCTTTATTTGGTCGAATTTGTGATAGCTACCTATGCAGGAAAAAAATGGTGGAGTAAAAAAAGTTGTGTCTTTTGCTAACGTGGTTAGCTAATAGATTTACATATTGTGTCTTCCCTGTAAAACATTTTAAAAATCAGAAATGATGGCTGGATTCACAAGATGTGTATCTTTCATCTGGTGTCTTGGACTTGTGATTTAATGATATTTAGATGCTAGTATTTACTTGTGACGCTATGCTAGGCTATGCTAGTCAGCTTTTTTACTGATGGGGGTGCTCCCGGATCCGGGATTGGGAGGAAGTAGAAGTTAATGAGGTCGGGCACTGATGTTGGGCGATTAAGCCTGGCTCGCAGTCGCCGTTCCAATTCATTCCAAAGGTGTTCGATGGGGTTGAGGTCAGGGCTCTGTGCAGGCCAGTCAAGTTCTTCCACACCGATCTCGACAAACCATTTCTGTATGGACCTCGCTTTGTGCACAGGGCATTCTGTAGCGTTAAGATATCCCTTTACTGTAACTAAGGAGCCTAGCCCAAACCATGAAAAACAGACCCAGACCATTATTTCTCCTCCACCAAACGTTACAGTTGCCACTATGCATTGGGGCAGGTAGCGTTCTCCTGGCACCCGCCAAACCCAGATTCATCCATCAGACTGACAGATAGTGAAGTGTGATTCATCATTCCAGAGAACCTGTTTCCACTGCTCCAGAGTCCAATGGCGGTAAGCTTTACACCACTCCAGCCGACACTTGGCATTGCGTGTGGTGATCTTAGGCTTGTGTGCGGCTGTTAGGCCATGGAAACCCATTTCATGAAGCTCCTGACGAACAGTTCTTGTGCTGACGTTGCTTCCAGAGGCACTTTGGAACTCAATATAGTGAGTGTTGCAACCTAGGGCAGGTGATTTTTATGCGCTACGCGCTTCAACATTCGGCAGTCCCATTCTGTGAGATTGTGTGGCCTACCACTTCGCGGCTGAGCCGTTGTTGCTCCTAGATGTTTCCACTCTAGCAGCGCAGAAATTTGACAAAACTGACT
Organism: Salvelinus alpinus; assembly: GCF_045679555.1. NCBI lineage: Eukaryota > Metazoa > Chordata > Actinopteri > Salmoniformes > Salmonidae > Salvelinus > Salvelinus alpinus. Next base: position 6,488,265 of record NC_092106.1, on the reverse strand, counting down.
TGTTGGAAATGTGGCACGTTAAAGGTCACTGAGCTCTTCAGTAAGGCCATTCTACTGCCAATGTTTGTCTATGGAGTTTGAATGGCTGTGTGCTCGAGTTTATACACCAGTCAGCAAAGTGTGTGACTGAAAGAGCCAACTCTATTCAAAGGTGTACCCACATGCTTTTGTATATGTAGAAAGTATATTTAGATCAATGGTGAGCTCATCCGTGATGTGATAAATTGTAAATAGTAATTGCTATCAGCTTATTCATATTACGCTTTTTATCAGCCGAGAGTTAGCAAAATATGACAGCTTATGTTAGATCACTCTTCCTCAGCGCTATGACTAATGTAATCTACATTTTCCGGTTTGGATGAGAATTTTGTTATGCTGTAGCTACTTCTATGAATGTCTGAAAATTGCATCCAAAAATAAACTGGTCACTGTTGAGGACATGACGTTGTAAAGACTGTGCAAAATATTTAGGTGAAAAAAACAGTGTAGCTTAAACGCTGACTGTTGCGTCAATCATAACTGGATGTTTTAAATAAGAGTTCAAATCACACCGGTTTGAGTGTAAGCTACAGGGACCACTGTATAATGATCACAGAGGTGTGTTTGTATGTGTCAAAGGGTTAAAGACAATACAGAATATTACTATGATACCTGAAACTCAAAAGGTGACTTCAAGAGAGGCGAGGGGATCGATAAACCCATCAACTTCAGGACACTCATAACTTGAATGATACAATTCAGTTTCCACATTTAAATGGAATGTTTTGCAACTGTTTGTACTAATGATTACACCCCAGATCATCTTGATGGAGGCAAGAGAGTGCAAGGCGGTATTGAATTGTCACCGTCTGTCACCCTGATTACTCCAATTTGTCTCTCGACTTGTGCTACATTATAAACTTTCATTTGTAGGTTAGGTTTCAGCATCCTCATGATGGGTATAGGGCAAATTTGAGAATCATGTAGTAGCCTAAACCTATCGATGTCACATTGAGCAGGGTGAATGGAATATGAATGACAGTCATCCAATATGCTGTCATATAAATAATCAGTGGTGGAAAAAGTACCCAATTGTCATACTTGAGTAAAAGTAAATATACTGTAATGACCCGGCTGGGTCATAAAGGGAAAAGAGACGGACTCTAGGTGTGCAGGTCAGAACACAGGTTTATTCATAAACTGGGCTATTGTTCCGGCCACAACCCACGCCGCTAAATGCCGAACGTACACAATGTAACCCTGTCGGGTTAAGAGTCACTCTCATAGGAATAGATCAAGGCACGAACAGAAGGGGCGAGAGATGACACAGTAACCCCTATTTATGCATTCCCAAACCCCGCGGGATTACCCATCATACCCCCCCAACCTTTCCATCTGTCCTGACATATTTAACCCCTGCTAGTAGCCATGAGAACCATAACACACCCACAAACACAGAACACAATACCGGGTCGTTACATAGCCCCCCCCCTTTCTAAACCCTAGCCCCTAGGGTTACACAACAAAATCCTTAAAACGACCCGGAGGTCGCATCAGTCTCTTGGGCCTCCCCGTGACTCTCACCGGTGAACCCCCAGAACACTCCTCTGCCCCAATGTCATTTCCAGCGCCCTCCGAAGAAGCAGCCCCCTCCCCAGGCTCAGGTTGCGCTAGAGTCTCCTCGTTAGACTGTTCCCGTGGGCTCACATCAGAGACCTCACTCCCATTCCCTACCGTTTTCCTCCCTCTGTAGGGTGCCAATCGATCCCGGTGGACCACCACCTTCCTGCTCCGTGGAGGGACCTCCACCCGGTACGTCACCTCCCCCACTCTCTCTATCACCAGACACGGCCCCACCCATGCACTGTCCAGCTTTGGGCACCGCCCCTTCTTGCGCGTGGGGTTGTGAAGCCACACACATTCTCCCGCTCCAAAGTGCCTCCCCCTAGCGCGCGAGTCGTAGTGGCGCTTTTGGCGCACCCCTGCGTTCTCGAGTTGCTCTCTTGCGAAGGAGTGAGCCGCTTCTAACCGGTTCTGCAGACGACACACATAGTTCGGGCCAGGCAAAACCCGGTCGTCATTATCAGGAGGGTGGCCAAATGTCAATTTGGCTGGGGTGCGCAGCTCACGACCTAACATTAGTAGTGCTGGGGAGCACGCAGTCGATTCTTGAACAGCCGACCTACACGCCATAAGAATAAACGGTAAGTGGGTGTCCCAATCTCTCTGGTGTTTTGAGGTAACGATGGCCAGCTGCTGTGCTAATGTTCTGTTGAATCTTTCCACCAGCCCATCACTCTGGGGGTGAAGCGGAGTGGTGCGCGTCTTCTCCGCGCCTAACCGTCTACACAACTCTGAGAACACCCGTGACTCGAAGTTTCTCCCCTGGTCGCTGTGAATAGACTGTGGCACCCCAAACCGACTGATTATTCCCCCCACCAACGCATCAGCTACTGTCCCCGCCTCCTGGTCTGGGAGAGCGTAAGCCTCCGGCCACTTGGTGAAATAGTCCATAGCGGTTAGAATCCACCTGTTACCGCTGTCTGTGGTTGGAAACGGCCCTACTATGTCTACCCCCAGTCTCTCCATGGGCTCCCCTACTGGGAATTGTTGTAGGAGGGCGTGTGACTGACCTGGAGGTCCTTTTTTAGCAGCACACTCGTCGCACTGCCTACAAAAGTCCTCAACATCCCTCCTGTGCCTGGCCCAATAGAAGCCTTTACGCATGCGCTTTAACGTTTTGGAGACCCCAAAATGCCCTGCGCCTACTCCCCCATGAAGCTGCTGTAACACGCTCCCCTGCAGCCTTTTGGGCACCACTACCTGCCACGTAATTTCTCCAGTCGCTGGCTTTTTCCACCCCCTCTGGAGCACTCCCTCAGCCACTCTAAGGACTGTGAATTTAGCCCACAGTCCTTTGGTGACTGGTGATAGAGGGGCTACTTCCCCCCACGGCGGTCGTCTTCTCTCTTCCACCCACCGCAGCACAGGACGCAGCTCTGCGTCCTCCTCCTGGCGGCGCCTCCACTCCCCAACGTCCACAGCCTCCAGCTCCCGGCACTCTGTCACACTCAGCTGACTCACCGTGGCGGTGACTCCCTCCTCCCTGCACAGTTCTCTCTCTCGCTCCACCCGTTTGGCGCAGTACCCACAGCCATCCTCAGCACACGGGCGGCGGGACAAGGCGTCTGCATTGCTGTGGTGAAGGCCGGCTCTGTGCTCCACCTGGAAGTCGTAGGGTTGCAGCTCCTCCAGCCAGCGGGCAATCTGACCCTCTGGCTCCTTGAAGGAGAGAAGCCACTGCAGGGCGGAGTGATCCGTCCGGACCACAAACGGCAGGCCCCCCAGGTAGTACTTGAAATGGCGTACTGCTGCCACGACAGCCAAAAGCTCTCTCCTTGTCACGCAGTAGCGTTTTTCAGCCTTATCAAAAGTTCTGCTGTAATAAGCTACTACGTGTTCCCCATCAGGGCCACGCTGAGCCAGCACAGCCCCCAAGCCCTCATTGCTTGCGTCGGTGTCCAGGATGAACGGACGGTTCGGGTCTGGTGAGGCCAGGACAGGGGCCTCCATCAGGGCACGTTTGAGGGCCTGAAACGCCCGCTGGTGCTCTTCGGTCCACTAAAAAACAGTGTCCTCCTTGAGAAGGTGGTTCAAAGGAGCCGCTATCCCCGCAAACCCCTTCACAAACCTACGATAGTAGGATGCCAGCCCCAGGAAGCTCTTAACCTCTTTTTTCCCCCCTGGAACTGGCCACCCCCTCACAGCCTCTACTTTGTCTGGCATCGTGCTGATGCCCTCACCACCCAGCTGATGCCCCAGGAACGCCACCTCCCTTTGCATGAAATGGCACTTTCCCGGGTGTAATTTTAGCCCCGCCCCCGAGATCCTCTCCAACACTCGCCTAATTGCCCCCAGTGCCCCCTCAAACGATGTGCCGTGCACCAATATGTCGTCTAGGTAGACAACACACTCGTCTCTCGGAACCCCCGCCAGCACTCTGTCCATGAGCCTCTCAAAGGTGGCAGGAGCATTACAGAGCCCGAAGCACAGCACCTTGAACTGCCAATGGCCCCTATCTGTGGAGAAGGCCGTTTTTTCACGTGCCCCTGGCGAGAGGGGCACCTGCCAGTAGCCACTGCGCAGATCAAGGGAGGAGAACCACGAGGACCCTCTCACGTGGTCTAGCGACTCATCAATCCTCGGTAGGGGATAAGAGTCTTTAGTGGTGACAGAATTTAGGCCCCTGTAGTCAACACAAAACCTAAGTTTACCCCCTTTCTTAGGCACCATGACGACCGGCGCGGACCATGGGCTATCTGATGGCTCAATGAAATCAGCCCGCAACATGTCCACAATAGCTGTGTCTGCTGCTTCCCTCCTGGCAAGGGAAATACGACGGGGCCGAATTTTAATGGGTCGGGCGTCCCCAGTGTCTATTTCGTGCTGGACTAGGTGCGTTTGTCCTACCTCATCTTCCCCCCAAGCGAAGCTATCTTTAAAGTCCAACAGCAGCTGCTTTAACTGTCTCTGTTGTCCCTCATCCAGACCCTGACAGTTCTTCAGCCACACAGCCTCGACGGCGTCGATAGCTTCCTCCTTCCCCCCGTCGGGCTGATGGGGTGAAGGAGCCAGTGTGTTTTGGGCTACTGGGCTGCCTGTGCTTGCACCATGATGGGGAGTGAAGGCCGTCGCCGCCGGAGACAGCTGCTGGGATGGCACAACAACCAAGGGAGCAGCCGGGATGACCGGTGGAGTCTCTGCAAGCTTGGAGGAAGACGGAGGGACAGCCCTGCCCCCTGCTGGCCCTCCCGAAGGCGACATTCCCACTGTGGGCCCCCCCGACAGCCTCAAAGTGCCCGACGCTAAGTCCAACTGAGCCCCACAGTTTTTAAAAAAGTCCATTCCCAGTATACAGGGGTCCTGCACCGCTGCTACCCACACCGGACACCCCACAGTTCTCCCCCCCACGGTCACAGATAGCTGACACTTCCCTAACATGGGGGCTAGCTCCCCCGTGACAGTCCGTAGCTGGACAAGGGTCGGCTCCACCCGCACCCCAACAGGTAGTATGTCTGGTCTCACCAGGGTTACTGTAGAGCCCGTGTCGACCAGGGCCAAACATTCCACCCCCTCTACCTTGACGATGACATTGCAGAAGTCCCCAACGGTGGTACGTCCCACCACAACTACAGGACTAGGAAACCCGGCGGCAGCTACACCCTGGGGGAGCAGGTCCCCACCCTCTTGTCTGCGCTGCTGGTTACCTTCTTTGCTTACAGTGGGTTCGGGGGCGGGGGGGTGGGCCCGCGCAGCCCCCTGCGCGCGAACCCGCTGTCGTTTCCCTGGTGACGGGGGAATCTGTCACACTCTCGCTGAATGTGGCCAGGCTGGCCACAACCCCAGCAGACAATAGGAGCTGAGCTGACACTGCGACGTTGCCTGGAGCCCCTCTCCATGACAAGCGAAGCAGTCTTGACTAGTCCGCCCAACTCGTCAACCCACTCCGGTTTTGTGACCCCTGGCACCCCAGCCACCGCTGCTCTCACCTCTGGTTGACTGGCGACTTCCACTCTCACTCCCTCACCTCAGATCAGCTCCCTCTTCCTGGCTATCTCCACTGCAGCCCGCAGAGATGGTGGGTCCGCCATCTGAACATGCTTACCCAGTTCGGTGGAAGAGAGCGCTCTAATAAAACTGTCCCGTGCCAGCTCGTCCTGCACCCCAATCGGCATAGTTGCATAAGCCCGCCTGGTCAGGCTCAGAATATCACTTGCCAACGCCTTTAATGATTCCCCCTGAAGTCTCTTTTTGTTACTCAGTTCAATCCGCAGCATGTTGGGCTGCGCGTCGCTGCCGAAACGGCCCCCCAATGCCTCCACTAGCGCACCATAGTCGTCCCTTTCGTCCGGGGCTAGCGTTAGCAGGCATTCCGACGCCTCCTCTGCCAGGCTCAGGGCAAGCTGTAACGCTTTCGTCTCGTCAGACCATCTCCCGGCTCTAGCCAACAACTCAAATTGAGTGAAAAAAACTTCCCATTTACCTTGTCCATTGAACTTTGGTAGTTTAGCCGCTACCGTGGCTAATGGCAATAGGTCGCCGCCATCTCTGTTTACATTAGCAGGCCCAGCCATTTCCGCACCCGGTGACGTCGATATCCCCGTCGCCGTGACGTCTGCTCTCGAGCGGTGTGAAGGAAAACCCGCCAGTTCTGCCATCTTGCTGACTGACAATTTAACTCCCGCCATGTGACTCTCCAGCCTTCCTACGGCAGTCGCCGCCTGACCCTCCCGACCGGGTACCCCCGAGCCCACAACGGACACTTTGTCCAACTCTTCCTTAATTTTCCGCCTCGCCCCAAGCATCATGACCGTAGATGCGAGTCACGCTAACGCCAACCCGGCCTATACTGAACAGCTAACTCGCCTAGTCTCTATCCCGTAGTTCGAAAGCACTTCTGACACCAATGTAATGACCCGGCTGGGTCATAAAGGGAAAAGAGACGGACTCTAGGTGTGCAGGTCAGAACACAGGTTTATTCATAAACTGGGCTATTGTTCCGGGCACAACCCACGCCGCTAAATGCCGAACGTACACAATGTTACCCTGTCGGGTTAAGAGTCACTCTCATAGGAATAGATCAAGGCACGAACAGAAGGGGCGAGAGATGACACAGTAACCCCTATTTATGCATTCCCAAACCCCGCGGGATTACCCATCATACCCCCCCAACCTTTCCATCTGTCCTGACATATTTAACCCCTGCTAGTAGCCATGAGAACCATAACACACCCACAAACACAGAACACAATACCGGGTCGTTACAATACCTTAATAGAGAATGACTCAAGTAAAAGTGAAAGTCACCCAGTAAAATACTACTTGAGTAAAAGTCTAAAAGTATTTGGTTTTAAACATACTTAAGTATTAGAAGTAAATGTAATTGCTAAAATGTACTTAAGTAAAGGTAAAGGTTAAAGGTAAAAGGTAAAAGGTAAAAGTACAAGTATAAATCATTTAAAATTCCTTACATTAAGCAAACCAGATGGCACAATTGTCTTGTTTTTTAAATTTACGGATAGCTAGTTGCACACTCCAACACTCAGACATTATTTACGAATGAAGCATTTGTGTTTAGTGAGTCCGCCAGATAAGAGGCAGTAGGGATGACCAGGGATGTTCTCTAGAGTGTGTGAATTGAACCATTTTCCTGTCCTGCTAAGCATTCAAAATGTATCAAATACTTTTGGGTGCCAGGGAAAAACGAATGGAGTAAAAAGTACATCATTTTAGGAATGTAGTGAAGTAAAAGTAAAAGTTGTCAAAAATATAAATCGTAAAGTAAAGTACATACACTAAAAAAAACTACTTAAGTAGTACTTTCAAGTATTTTTACTTAAGTTCTTTACACCACCAGAAATAAGGCCATGCTCATAAAAATAAAAAAAAATCCTCCACTCTGATCATAAACGGCATCTACCGCCACCGGATTCAGCCACAGAGTCAAAAGGAAAATAGATTGAAGTGCGTCACTCACAACTGCACTATTATCACAGACTTCTCTCTTGATTCATGGCCAAAGTATTGAGTAACGGCATCTGTATAAATTCAGACTGCCATGCAACTTCATGGGAACCGCGCTACAGGTCGTGACCCACAGTTTGATTGACAGGGTTAGAGCCTTTAACATTGGAGCATTGGTTGTTAATGATGTGTTCGACCACGTTTCTATAGACTTTAGATCAGCGTGTGAAGCCGCAATCCAGAGTCAAAACATAAGTAGATTCATAAGTGTTTTTTTAAAAGTCCTTCCCATCTGTGTCAGGTATGCCCTCAGACATGGTCAATTTTTCTGTATTCCAAATAAACACACTTCAGTCAATAATGAACAACATTTACTTGGAACAAACATTAGTAACGTTCCTCAAATGCCAAACAGGAGTCAACTAGTTTCCTCCTAGAGTCATACAAGGGGTCAAGCACAAGCCAAACAACAGGACGAATTAGACAAAAACAACTACCCACTGTGTGGAAACCCAAAAGCAAACATACCACCTCTCCAGTCTGGCTGTCTATCTGTCTGAATGCCACTGACTGGAAAAGGGAAGTGCAGGAAAGAAAGAGAGGGAGGATACTCTTAGATCTTTGGCTTCTGCGGTAGACACCCTGTTGAAATATGTCTGGGGGGCAGTAGTTTGTATGACATGGTGCATTCCATGAAGAATTCTCCAACATCTGAGGTAGTGGGACTGGGAATGTGGGTATGTTATTTTATCAGATTTGCATCCTTCAATGTCTCTCAGATATAAACATACAAAGATGCACACCCAGTCTCAGACAGTGGGTGGGAAAATACTTTCCACAGTTAGTTATAGTACACACACACACACACACACACACACACACACACACACACACACACACACACACACACACACACACACACACACACACACACACACACACACACACACACACACACACACACACACACACACACACACACACACTTTCAAGACATTGCATCAACAATTTGGGCTCCCGAGTGGCGCAGCGGTCTAAGGCACTGCATCTCAGTGCTAGAAGCGTCCCTACAGACCCTGGTTCGATTCCAGACTGAATCACAAACGGCCGTGATTGGGAGTACCATAGAGCGGCACACAATTGGCCCAGCGTCGTCCAGGTTTGGCCAGGGTAGGCCGTCATTGTAAATAAGAATTTGTTCTTAACTGACTTGCCTAGTTTAATATAAATAAAAACACTTAGACAGGGAGGCTGGATACATTCTGCTGAATATGAAGTGATCTAATCATTAGCCCTCAGGCACTCTGAACTGTGCTTACAGACAGTGATAACCTCACGTCTTTGTGATAAACTACCTACAGTTTCCACCCTATAGAGCAACTCACTTGTGTCCGTTGCAGCAGATTTCATCCTGAGGGTCGTATGTCTCCTCTCCACAGCAGTGTTTGCCTGGAGCGATGACAAGAACACGTGATCCACACACCATGTCACGGGATGGCTGATACAATTGGCCAACTGGAGAGCACTGGTACCCATCCTCCACCGCACGGTGCAACGTCTGGTTACAGCACAGCACCCCTCGGTCCTCTAAACCATACGGAGTTGTACCGCAGCACTGGGAGAGAGACACACACCGGTCAGCAGGGTAACAACACACACAACATGAATAACAGACATGCAGACACACCGTAGCATGCGCATACCCAAAATTCAAACACAATCACAAAAGTTCCCATGCTATAAAAGAGAGTCTAACTTTCTTACCAGGGGACCTGTGCACACATCCTCTACCAACAGAGTGCCAAGTGTTAGAAAAGAGACCTCTAGTTATCCGTCGTCTGACACACTCTCACACAAAAGAGGAGCTGCTCTACTCTTAACTGGTTGCAGGGTGGGGCTTACAGAACTAAATGTGCTGTCAAAACTGACCTAGTACCGCATATAGCCCAAGTAAAGCAAACACCCCTTTAAATAGTAATTTTTACTGGCAAATCATAGGGCACATTTTCTCCTTGATAGACAGCACTCGAGAACATTGGCAATGAGTATGGGACACCCACTTCCCAATGGGGCCCTGTCTAAACATTCTGAGTGGACTTTAATTGGTCTGTTGAAAACTTATAGTGTCAGCCTTGTCTTACATTGCCACTTTTAGATATTTTGACCATTTTAGACAGATACTTGACATCCCAGTACTTTACAGCATTGCCTTTATGCCTTGACCAACAACAACTCAACAGGTAGATGGATGATTAAGCTGTTTTACTTGAATTTGACTGACATGAGGAGAACTGAACCTAATGTAGTGGAGGAGGCTCAGTGAACTAAGCTTTAGCTGTAGGCCTTAGGTCTGTGGGCTAATGGACTTACCAGGTTTTTTCCAAGCACCCTATTGGACAGCTTCCCGGAACAGCAGATGTTGATGTCTGGATTGTAAACCTGAGAGCCACCATTGTAGAGACCTGGTTAGAGAGATGGGAAGGAGGAAGGACAGTGATAGTGATGGTAGTGACCTGATTAGAGAGATGGGAAGGAGGGAGGACCGTGATGTTCAAGAAAGGAAAATCATTAACTAATTTGTAATTACCCAACACAATCAATTTCGCCTACATTGTTTTCAGCAGCTGCCAGGACGTTGCGAAACAATGTACTGTTGCTCAAGAGGGCTACATGAAAGAGGTTCTGGTTGTTATATGCAGTGGTGTAAAGTACTTAACCTTGTGTAGTCTTAACATTCTGTCTACTCCCCTTGTCCTAAGGGTAAAAAATGACCTGCTTTCACTAAACCCCAAAAATAAGGCAGCTTAATTTAATTTTAAATCCCAAATCTAACACACCTGTCATAATTGTTTTCTTTACTAAAGTAGAGGTTTATTATTATTATTTCTAAAGTTACTGCATAGGTGTAAACATTTATTTTTTTAGCAAGACATAGCACTTGTACAGCCTAAGAAAGTAGCAGAAATGTGCAGAAAGTAGTTTTGAATGCATTTTATTGAAGGGAAACAATAACAGTCTTGAACCTTTTTGGCAACATAGTGATATATTCTTATATACTGTACAATGAGGAATTCAACTACAAAATACTAGTCTTCTCCCATTTTTTTAACCATTGCCCCCACCCACAAGGTGTATAAACAAGAATAAGAATATAGTAAGATAATAGATACAAAACAAAAACGTGAAGAACATAAATCAATCAACTCTAATTAGCACATGTAGGACAGTATGCAAGTGTGTGTGCATGGACTTTACAGATGTATTTCTCACATGTGCAGCACATAGTATTTGTTTTACAGCTTCCTCCTCTTGCCTGCCCCAGCTGCAGACTCAGGTGGATCAGGACAGGATTCAGCCCCCTGAACAGCTTTCACAAGCGCTGCAGAGGCTGCTGTGCGGGGGAGGCGCTCCCTTCTTTGAATGTGTGGGGTTACAATTACCTTTCCCAGCTGCTCCAGGAACATCCTCCTCGTGTTCCGCTTATCAGGCATCCAGGTAGGGTTGATCTTGTTCCATATCATGAAGGCATTGTATGAGGATAGATCAATGATGTTATGGAAGATGACCAGGAGCCAGCGGGCTGTCATCGTACTGCAGATGTAATTTCCAATCACCTTGTCCAGGTTGTCCACGCCTCCTTTGTTGTGATTGTAGTCCAGGATGATGGCTGGCTTCCTGTCCTCACGAGCACTGATCTCAGCCGTTTTGTGCAGTGTGCTCAGGAGGACCACATTCTTGTAAGAAACTAGAGTGGTGGTGGGGTTGAAGGCAAACTTTTATGAGAAGGCCTCTCTCCCCCTTGTTGCAAGGAGTGCAGGGGGGAGCTCAGGCTTGTTCTTTCTAATTGTGCCAACCATGGTGATCTTCCTCTTCAGGATCTTGCTGGCTGAGTTAAGAGGTGAAGATATAGTCACATGTGACATAGTGCCCCCTCAGTCCCATAGTCACATGTGACATTGTGCCCCCTCAGTCCCCCTCAGTCCATCTGTCACATCAAGCACAACCCGCATCCCCTGGTTCTTCTCCGGGTGCACTGGTCGGCTTCCTTGTGTAGACTTGCATCTTCCAAGCGTAGCTGGATTGTGCATCACAGGCCACCCATATCTTGATGCCATACTTTGCTGGCTTGCTGGGCATATACTGCCAGAAAGGACAGCGACCTTTTGACAAAAGAGGTTACTATCAGTAATTAGTATCAGTGTCACAGAAAACAATCACAAGAATCAATGATATTACAGAAATACATAATAAAATGAACTGTGAAAATCAATGACATTACAGATGAAAATAAAAATGTACCTCTGAATAGAACCAGTTGCTCATCCACCGTTACTTCAGGCCCAGGGTTATAGAGGTATGGCAGACGCTCCACCCACTTCTCCCAGACATCTTTTATGGTCGCGAGTGTGAGTCTCTCACACTTCTTGCAGGTCTTGACTCACGGTTATCAAATCGTAGCATTCTTGAGAAAGTGTGAAAGACTTTCAGTGGCATCGAGGCACGGAAAATCGCCCTTCCACTATCTGCATCCCAGAGACTACATGTAGCCTCGCCTCGGGATCTATAGACACCCGCTAAGATTAGCAGCCCTATGTAGGCACGCAGGTCAATCTCATCCATCCTTTTCCAGTTCCATATTTACGGAAACCCTCCAAATTTGTCATCTCCAGGATAATTTTTTCAATGGCTCGTGTGATGAACATGTAGAATGTTGAGGCGATGTCCTGGGCATGAGCAACTGCATGTCTTGTGGGCACTGGGTTCATCCTTATGACATTTTGTGCTGCCATCCTGCCCTGGTTGTCATAGGGTGACATGGACCATGTTATTTTGCTGTTCTTTGACAAAATATTTCTCTCTTTCAGCTTGGGGGATTTCTTCTTCTTCCCCATCGTCTTCTTCAGATACCTCTTCCTCTTCTAAATCACTGTTCTCTTGTTCCTCCTGGACATCTGAAAAAAATCTGATCTACGACCTGTTGGGCACTGAACCGTGTACTCATGGCTTCAGCAAAGAGAGAACTGGGGGACTGTCATCTGCAACACCTTTATAGCCTCTAACTGCATAACCCATTAGTAAACAATGCTTTCAATAAACATTTATTTTCTCTGAAGTGTTGTTTATTTGGTCTGAAATGTTGTTTATTTTGTCTGAAATTGTTTTAATTTTGTCTGTGAACTTGAGACGTGTGTTTCTTGTTTTAGTTTAGTCTGAGTTCAATCAGTAGCACACATCTCAATTTCTCATTGTGTGTGTGTGTGTGTGTGTGGTAAATTATTTTATAACTGCAGGGTCAAAAATTACCCTAAGACGATCTTTGTACCTGGATGATGTACAAATTTCATGGAAATATGAGCAAAGGCGATGTTTCACTTTTTCTAATGTTGGGGTCACTCTTGGAAAAGTTATTAAATTTCAAGTTGAGAAAATATAATTTCTGCTGTTAAACATAGTGGCGGGTCATTTTTTAACCTTAAGAAAACACAAGGGTTAAGTTAAAATACTTTAAACTACTACTTAAGTTGTTTTTGGTGGTATATGTACTGTACTTTACTATTCATATTTTGGACAACTTTTACTTCACTACATTGCTAAAGATAATAATGTACTTTTTACTCCATACATTTTCCCTGACACCCAAAAGTACTCGTTACATTTTGATTGCTTAGCAGGACAGGAAAATGGTCCAATTCACTCTCTTAACAAGAGAACATCCCTGGTCATCCCTACTGCCTCTGATCTGGCGGACTCACTAAATACACATGCTTCGTTTGTAAATTATGCCTGAGTGTTGAAGTGTGCCCCATGCTTTCCGTAAATAAAAAACAAGAAAATGGCATCATCTGGTTTGCTTAATATAAGGACTTTGAAGTGATTTGTACTTTTACTTTTGATAGTTTAGTATATTTTAGCAATTACATTTAATTTTGATACTTAAGTATATTTAAAACCAAATACTTTTAGACTTTTACTCAAGAAGTATTTTACTGGGTGATTTTCACTTTTACTTGAGTCATTTTCTATTAAGGTATCTTTACTTTTACTCAAGTATGGGTACTTTTCCCATCACTGGTTATATGTGACCTTAGTAGCCCAGTAAACTCCTCCTATTAACTCTGTACCTGAATGGCGCTGATGCGTTGGTAGTACCCATCGCGGTAACGACCATTCTTTAATTTTTTTTTATGTACTTTCATTTATTCTGGGGAGCCCAATTGAGACCAGCGTCTCATTTGCAATGGTGCACTGGGGACAACAATTCCATCAACACAGAAGATAAAAACTACAAGACAGCTATGAATACATGACACCAGGTTAATACAACAAGTTATAATAGTAAATTGAAACAATTGCACACTTCAGTAAACTAATTTACAACAGAGTTTTAAACTGCCCTATCGGCACAAGGGAATCGGGTGTACTTTGTTTTGTAAGGTATTGCATAACTGTGGTGCGTTAAAACTAAAGGTGGATTTACCAAACTTTGTCGAGACAAGCGAGACCTCAAGAGCCCTGCAAACAGGTTTGGTATCTCATATTTTTATATTTCTACAGGGAAGTGATGTATGATGGAAGCTTGTGGAGCAGAGCTTTGTAAACATGAAAGGAGTAATGAAGTGATCAACGCGACTTTAGTGGAGGTCCAGCCGATCTTCTGATACAGGACGCAGTGATGAATATTAAAACTGTCACCTGTAATAAAGCGAAGGACGCTATGGTAGATGGCATCCAATGGTATAAGAGTAGCGGCTGCTGAATTTTGATAAATGGTGACACCATTATCAAGAATTGGCAGGAAAATTGACTGCACAATGTCATGACTGTCCTGTGAGGATCCAAATAGGTCAGATCAGCTTTGCACTAAATAACTTCAACCAGACCCTCTCTCACCCATATAGGGTGAAAAGTATACACACTATATGTGTGAGGTCCATCCGATGCGTTGTGTATGAAATCTGAACAATTATGAAAGTGTTTTTGTTAAGAGAGGGAAGGATGTGAGACATTTTTCTATAACTGTGCACAGTAAGTAGTCACCGCCCCCTTGAGTGAGGTCAGAGAGCATGTCAGCCTGCCAGAACCGCCCCTTTTCTGCAAACTGTATAAATTATTGGTTAAGAAATGAACATACTAGACCAGAGAGACGTTGAGCTGCAGCTCACGTTTAAAGTGGATTAAAAACCTTTAATCTCAACACGAGGTAGGGACGATAAAGTCACCTCCTGGACAATCCCTGGTACGGCTGATTAGCTGTCTGGAGTAAAGTATTGTGGCAAACCTCTTCAAGGTTATGAGCATTTGTCACAAATTAAGTGGGAAACTGTCACCAAATTACCCCAGAATGAGAGTTCTTTCGAACAGGACAATACCTGTGTGTTTGTCTCTCCGTCCTGGTCCACCCAGGTCATAGGCAAGGTCAAGGATAGCAGGGTTCGGTACACGAATCGGGTTCTCAGTAGGTCCAGGTCCAAACGCCAACAGGTAAGTCCAAAACAGTCCAGCTCATACACAGTAAATCCAGCCAATATCTATTGTCTCTTTCTCTATGGTTCACAGATCCTTCCAGCCCTCACTTCCCCTTCCTGTTTTTTCTTGACCCTTTATCTGTGTGTTGGCTCCACCTTCTGAGGGTTCACCTTGCTTCTGGGACTTGTAGTTTTGGCAGTCGGCCATTTTGTGATCTGTAGTTCTGATCGGGGTGGCCATTTTAGTGATCGGGCAGAGCCCGTTTATTAGTTCTGCTCTCACATATCTGCCATTTATCACTCGACCCCCTTCTTTGCCACAGTATCTAGAAAGCGAATTGAAGTGGAACCAGTCTACTACTCTTCTCAAACCCCCGTGGTACGCTACTCTCATCACCCCACTGGGAACCATCGACACGGCTGGCTAGCCTACCTTCAAAGAAGCATCTTTCAGAGCGAATTGAAGGAGAATAAACTTGTAGTTCTGTTCAGGACTACCCGACAAGTCACCGGATACCGGATGACTGCAGAAGAGAACAACAGTAGAAGATGGGTGGGACCCCTTTTGGACAATCAGAGCCTTACAAGCATGAAGCAAAAAGGCCCAACCAACCCCCTTTCCAAAAAGGTCCGGTTAGGAGGGATACACGGCAAACCAAGGCATTTCCACGTAAATACATTCATTATTTCTTACTCCAAGCAGACAGTGGTTCGTGTGCAAATTATAAGTGAGAGTAACCTGTTTTAGAGAAATGTAATCATCGAATATTGTAAGAGCTTTCATTGTCTGCTTATATGCTCCCTTTATTTATCCTACGGTTCTGACTTGGTGTACAGGGAGAACACTGTAAGAATGGCCCATGTTCTGAATTCTGTCACTGTACATTTCAAAAGTGCTTAACAAATTGTTATATTGACTACGTCCGTCCTAGCTCGCTCATTAATGTCTTAATCGAAATTATGGATTGCCTCTTATCCTCTTGTCGTCCCCTTATGCCATAGTTTGTGGATCTCAATTGTCATTAGAAACCACATTTGTTTAAGCAAGTCAGCCATATCAGCTATGTTTTTTTAAAAGGCAGTAAATGAGACTAAATCATATCGCTGCCAGACAAGGCTCCGCTGATAGCCAGGTGTAGCAGTGGTTATATGTTGAGGCTGCTGTTGGGACAGCTTTATGTAGGCCGTTTGTGGGCACCGTTTGTCACCGTTATAGTGCAATTAATGTATTGTTTAGTGTTGTGTTGTGTAGTGGCTTTGCTGGCATGCATCCCACTTGTTTTTTTTTCCCCCACCAAGATTTACATGCTAAGACTGGCACTGCTCTCAGACTCGCAAAGATGCACCCCGAGTCCGAAAGATAGGGAAAATATTTTCCACTGTTTATTATAGTGGAAACACGCACACACACTCACAAACGCACACACACTCACAAACGCACACACACACACACACACACACACAAACACACTGCAGATAAGTAGTAAACCTTGTGCTGTCTTACCTGGAGTATGGTCATGTGAGTAACTTTGTCCCTGGAGAGATGTAGGGTTCACACAGCAACGCTCTGTTGTTGGGTTGAAACAGGCACCTAGACCACAAGGCTTCTTCCCAGGCATACTGCATGTGGAGAAACAGACACACAAACACACAGACAAACACACAGACACACACACAATTAGATGCATAATAAACTTGTTCATAAAGACACACACAAACAAACCATAAACATAAACATAATTATATGTACACAAATGCACAAGCTCAGTTACTCTTTTATTTATTTAAAAAATAATCCATAAGCATGTTTTTAATTATTCCTCCACTCTCAGACAAAGGTTTACAGTTAAAGGACCACTTGAGGTTATCATAATATCAATGTGCTTGTTGGCAGACCATTCCAATGTCTCGGGCTAAGGCCAAGAGCCTAAACCTCAAAAGGACATCAACAATGATTATTTTAAAACCTGAATGTAAATGAAATGGTTGAATTGAACATTGAATAAAGAGAGTGAAACATGAGGTTCAGTATGTGGTTGAAGGCCAAAGGCAACCTTACCAGTTTGGAGAATTCTGAGCAATTCCCATGTGCTGAAAAATAGAAAGAACAAAATACACACAAAGATGACAAACTATCATAATGTGAAGTTTCATTACAACCATACAAAACCAGTAGGTTTCCTTTTACTAACATTAAACATTGTCCTTTCAGATGAGATATTTCTTAATGTTCAGTTTTTCACAGATATTTGCTTCATGTACAAGAAAAGGCATTGTGGTAGGAAAAGGTTCACAAAAAAAGAGAGGCATGGCATAGGCTAGACATAACATCAAAAAAGCAGCCTCCCCACCCTCCCCAGCTGAGGGACGGGGCTGGAGAAATGTAATCACTCTCTAATTCATAGAAAGAATCAATGGGTACATATTATTCAGTTATATGTCCAAAAATGGATGTAGCAACTGCTGATTGCCCCTTTAAGGACTTTTAACACCTTTCCACATTACATAACCCCCCCCCCCCCATATACTCAATATTACACATCCCCTTAATATCCAAAATACCTGAATATTCCCTATAACCTCCATTTTATATTGCACACTTGGTTACATTTCACTTTAGTTCACTATCGCATGTTCACTAATGAGTGAGTCCAAATGTAGAGTGAAGATGGCGCCGACAGACATGGCAACTCTGCTTCTAGCTCCTAAGCAACTTTGCAGTATTTAATTTTTTTGTGTGTTATTTCTTACATTATTAACCCAGAACGTTTTTGTGTTATTACATACAGCCGGAAATAACTTTTGGAAATCAGAGTGGCGGTAACTCTCCAACATCATGACCAGAAATATGACTTTCCCGAATTGGATCCTTGTTCGTACACCCCAGGGCAATGAACTTATTCCAGAGGCTGCTCCAAGACGCCACCAGCGGAGAAGAGATATTCAGAGTGGACTTCTAGTCCGACTCAGGAGGCATGCGACCAGCCACCGCTTCCGAGTATTTTACTCACTACTGTTTAGTCTCTGGACAATAAAGTAGACGAGCTCAGTGCGAGGATCTCCTTCCAGAGAGACATCAGGGACTGTAACATACTCTGTTTCACGGAATCATGGCTCACTCCAGATATACTTTCCCCGTCCATACAGCCAGCTGGGTACTCAGTACATCGCGCAGATAGAAATAAAGACCTCTCCTCGAAGAAGAAAGGTGGTTGTTTATGTTCATGATTAACTAATCATGGTGTGCTTGTGATACCGTACAGGAACTTAAGTCCTTTTGTTCTCCCAACCTAGAATATCTCCCAATCAAATGTCCATCATATTACCTCCCAAGAGCATTCGCTTCGGTTATAGTCACAGCCATGTATATTCCCCCTCGAGTCGATACCATAACAGCCCTCAATGAACTTTGTGCAAAGTGGAAACCACATATCCTGAGGCCACATTTATTATTGGCAATTCAACGGCTCAGACACAAGACGTATGTGGCAGGGTCTACAGACAATCATGGATTACAAAGGGAAAACTAGGCACGTTGTGGACACCTACGTCTAGCTTCTGAACAAGCTAAACACCTTCATTGCCCACTTTGAGGATAACACAGTGCCACCAACGTGGTCCACTTCCAAGGACTGTGGGCTCTCGTTCTTCATGGCCGACGTGAGTAAGACATTTAAGTGTGTTAACTCTCGCAAGGCTGCCGGCCCAGACGGTATCCCTAGCCGTGTCCTCAGAGCATGCGCAGACCAGCTGGCTGGAGTGTTTACGGACATATTCAATCTCTCCCGATCCCAGTCTGCTGTCCCCACTTGCGTCAAGATGTTCACCATTGCTCCTGTACCCAAGAAAGCAAAGGTAACTGAACTAAATTACTATTGCCCCGTAGCACTCACTTCTGTTATCATTAAGTGCTTTGAGAGGCTAGTTATGGATCATATCACCTCCACCTTACCTGACACCCTAGACCCACTTCAATTTGCATACCGCCCCAATAGAGTCACAAATGATGCAATCACCATTGCACTGCACACTGCCCTTTCCCATCTGGACAAGAGGAATACCTATGTAAGAATACTGTTCATTGACTAAAGCTCAGCCTTCATCACCATAGTACCCTCCAAGCTCTGCATTAAGCTCGGGGCCCTGGGTCTGAACCCCGCCCTTTGCAACTAGGTACTGGACTTTCTGACGGGCAGCCTCCAGGTGGTGAAGGTAGGAAACAGCACCTCCACTATGCTGATCCTCAACACAGGGGCCCCACAAGGGTGCATGCTCAGCCCCCTTCTGCACTCTCAGTTCACCCATGACACATATGATGGCGCCGGAGGAGAGGGCTGCCGTCTTGGCTCTTAACCAACCATGCTATTTTATTTTATTTTTTTCGCTTTGTTCATAATTTGTTTTGTACATAATGTTGCTGCTACCGTCTCTTATGACCGAAAAGAGTTTCTGGACATCAGAACTGCGATTGCCCACCTCAAGCTGGACAAAGAGTTCTTCTTCAAAGAGTTGGGCGGGAGGGATATACTACTACAGACACCTGACCAGGCCCAGATCCCCGTGATTCACTGGAGAAGGAAACAGAGATTTCGTGGAAAAAGATCAGGGTGCCTTGGGAGGAACAGGCAAAGAGTGGCTAATCTGCCCTTGCCTTTCATCCTGCGAGCTGATGTTCAATCGCTGGAAAAGAAATGGGACGAGCTGAAAGCATGTATATCCTACCAACGGGACAATAAAAACTGTAATATCTTACGTTTCACTGAGTCGTGACTGAACGCCGACATTAAGAAAGGCTGGTCATGGCTCACATCAACACCATTATCCCAGAAACCCTAGACCTACTCCAATTTGCATACCGCACAAACAGATCCACAGATGATGCAATCTTTATTGCACTCCACACTGCCCTTTCACACCTGGACAAAAGGAACACCTACTGTATGTGAGAATGCTATTCATTGACTACAGCTCAGCGTTCAACACCATAGTGCACGCAAAGCTCAACACTAAGCTAAGGACCCTGGGACTAAACACCTCCCTCTGCAACTGGATCCTGGACTTCCTGATGGGCCGCCCCCAGGTGGTAAGGATAGGTAACAAGACATCTGCCACGCTGATCATCAACACGGGGGCCCCTCAGGGGTGTGTGCTCAGCTCCCTCCTGTACTTCCTGTTCACTCATGACTGCACGGCCAGGCACGACTCCAACACCATCATTAAGTTTGCTGATGACACAACAGTGGCAGGCCTGATCACCGACAACAATGAGACAGCCTATAAGGAGGAGGTCAGAGACCTGACCATGTGGTGCAAGGTCAACAACCTCTCACTCAATGTGATCAAGACAAAGGAGATGATTGTGGACTACAGGAAAAGGAGGACCTAGCATGTCCCCATTCTCATCGACAGGGCTGTAGTGGAGCAGGTTGAGAGCTTCAAGTTGGTTCCTTGGCGTCCACATCACCAACAAACTACCATGGTCCAACCACACCAAGGCAGTTGTGAAGAGGGCACGACAAAACCTATTCTGAAATGGTCCTCAGGTCCTCAAAAGGTTTTACACAACATCCACTTTACCTTTGATGACTCATAAGGAAAAACTTTAACACTGTCTGTGTGGGTGGACCATTTCAGATTGTCAATGATGTGTACACCGAGGAACTTGAAGCTTTTCACATTCTCCACTGCGGTCTCGTTGATGTGAATAGGGGCATACTCTCCATGACGTCCACGATCAGCTCCTTAATTTTGTTGACGTTGAGGGAGAGATTATTTTCCTGGCACCACTCTCCCAGGGCCCTCACCTCCTCCCTGTGGGCTGTCTCGTCAGTAATCGTCAGTGGGCTGTCTCGTCAGTGTTAGTAATCAGGCCTACTACTGTTGTGTCGTCTGCAAACGTGATGATTGAGTTAGAGGTCTGTGTGGCAACACAGACAAATCAAATGTTATTTGTCACATGCGTCAAATACAACAGGTGTAGACCTTACAGTCAAATGCTTATTTAAAAGCCCTTAACCAACAATGCAGTTTTAAGAATATATATTTTAAAAGTAAGAGATAAGAATAACAAATAGTTAAAGAGAAGCGGTAAATAACAATAGCGGGGCTATATACAGGGGGTACTGGTACAGAGTCAATGTCAATTTGCGGGGGCACTGATGTCGAGGTGATTGAGGTAATAAGTACTGTACATGTAGGTAAAGTTATTAAAGTAACTATGCATAGATAATAACAGAGAGTAGCAGCAGCGTTCCGCGGAGGGGGGGGGTGGAAATAGTCTGGGTAGCCATTTGATTAGCTGTTCAGGAATCTTATGGCTTGGGGGTAGAAGCTATTTAGCAGCCACCTTATGCACTTGGGTCGATGCACTTAGCTGTTGTGCGTCTTTATTTGCCATTTCCATTGACGTACTCACTTCTATTGCTCTCTGCAATGTTAAGTTACTCTCAGTCAAAAGGTGTTTCTGAATTGCCTCGCTGCGCATGCCACACACTAACCTATCACGTATAGTGTCACTCATTGATCACCCAAATTCACAGTGTTCAGATAACTGTTTCAATACAGCCACAAACTGTGAGATTGATTCCCCCTCTTGATTTCTCTTATGAAACCTGAATTTCTCTGCGATTATCAGTGGTTTGGGAGTGTCCTTTTAAGGTAGCCACAATTTCATCATATGATTTATCACCAGGTTTTTCAGGCATTACTAGTGTTATGTCTTTGGCTATGCCGGATTAAGTGAAATGACATGCTATTCTATAAAATCCTTTCTCTGTAATTAATATTACCTGATTGAGCTAATCATGTAAATGTAATTAACTAGAAAGTCGTGGCACCACGAAGGAATATTTATAGAGCAATTATCTTCCGAATAAACTCTGAAAGACCTAGTAATATTTTACATCAATAGCAGTCAATATTAATCGTCACCTTATTTCAGTCTCATCTGAAAGTTGTAAATTCTTGGTTATCTTCACGAACCCTGGCTAACAAGTTGAATCAGCAATACAAAATTGGGTTTAATTATTTATTTACTAAATACCTAACTAATCACACAGAATTACATATACACAGAATGAATCGTACCTTGATTACAAATTATGTCATAAAGGAAAACGTACCTAGCGGACGGAACAGATATGACAGCTGGTTACACAAAAAAAAAGGGGGCTGGGTTTGAGTGAAAGAGCGGGAAGACTTGAGGAACAAAGGGAGAAGCCATGCTATTGTAAATACAGTATCTTATGCATTCTAAATTACCGCCCATTTGGAAAAGGAAAATGCAATAAATATTTACTCTGAGCTGCACTTCGGTAGGTTGATGGTAGATGGAAGGCCGTGTTGCCCAACAGAGTCCTTTGTCCTTTGAAGAATGTCTCTGCTGGTAAATTGGATACGTTGTAGTAACGTCGTTGTGTGGTAGACGGGATACTCTGTCTGTTCTTTCCTAGCCCACGTTTGCAGCTGCTGTTGCTAACTCAACGGCTAGGAGGTATCACTTCTGTAGTGAATAAGAGTTCAAAGTTCAAACCATTCGCAACCAAAGCTCACGCTGAGGTTGGCTTTGTTCTGTAGTTATTATCTGAACCATTCTGACATCGGATCGTCATCCTAATGTACCCAGAACAGGAGGTTACATTTTCGTCAAGGCTTTATATAGTGGAGGCAGTGGCGTGCCGTGGGCCTGGGGCCTGGGCCTTCAGTGAGGTCCTACACAGTCCCACCCGAATTAATCCACCTCTTATTACCATCATTATGATGCCATGGCTCTAGACACTATACATTTAGACAGAAACGCAGTATAACCAGGCGTTGCGTCACCTTGAAATTGACAAATATTGACATTTTTGGGTAAACAGTGTTTACCCAAAAACATGACACAATCAATGAGTCTTTTCCATATTTCCCTATTTTTCTTCACCTTTTCATTGTGCAGCTCCGTTGCCCTGCGCGCTTGTTCGTTGAGCTGTAGATCCACTCGGGTGTCCCCAAAAGTTTTCAAAAGCACCATTGCTTGTAAGTGCCCAGCCGTACTTTGGTGTCTCGTTGCTGCCTTGGTTAGGCAACTCAAGTTTGCAAAGCCAGTGTGGCTCCAAACACCAAATCGATCACTCGCAAATAATAGGCATTCCCAGCAGTACAGTTTGCAGTGCTTCTCGGAGCCTGTGAGCCATTGATAGCGCTCGTAGTTGGAACTTTGAAAGTGGCGAACGAACCCCTTTCCCGCCTGTGACAGGCTTTGTAGCGTCGGCGTCGGGCGACCTCTCCTTACAATGTCTAACTTTTCTTGAAAAGTTCGTCTTGAGAATGGCGTTATAATTATATCCTCGACCAAATCGATATCTTCTCCTCCTTCCGCCATTGTGGGTTGAAAAAACAGCTTAGTAGTATGCGAATTAATTCGTTTATCAATCTCAGTTTCCTAGTTCTGAGGTTCTGCATAGACCTGCCCATAGGACCTGCCTCTCAATATTGGTAATCCAATCAAAAGACGTGCACGCACTACGCCTGATAGCTGGCTCCGGTGTAACACTGGAGCCAGCCAGCAGGCGTACAATAGCCAACTCTAAAGCTGATTGGTTGACACTAAATGTTAATTTCCATTCACTTTAAGCTACAAGCACCCACACTGTTGATTCTGATGGCTTGAGGGCAGATTTTAGACCCCTGGCAACACATGATGGCTGAATATGATTGGATAAAAGATCTAACATAAAGACCAGCCCTCCAAATCTCAACCTCGGGCTGGAAGCAGTGCAACCAAGAGGAAAGCTATGAAATGAAGAGTATAACTCTTACTCTGGGGAATAATTGAATACATATTTGTGGGAAAATATATTTAAAAAAAAATTATATTCTGATGATGTTTAGGCCAGCAGAGAAGGTCTTGCTGGCCCTGACGGCCCACCACTGAGTGGAGGGAGAAGGGTGTGTTTTCATAGTTTTATACCCCATGTCTCTTCACAGGGGCGGGCCACTGATTGAGCAGAGCCCTAACCTTATGAAAACCCCTGTCTCTTCACAGGGGCGGGCCACTGATTGAGCAGAGCCCTAACCTTATGAAACCCAAATCCAAATCGAACGTTTCTTCCTCCTCACCAGTTTTGTTGTATAGCACACTGTATTACTTATACAACTAATATAAGGTCAGGACATGAGACGGGAGTAGAAATTAACGTGGGCATTGTTTAATGCGTTTCACATGAAGAACATTCCAAGCATTTTAACGTAGGTAAGCAAGGGAGGGTTACAGGTGGCTTAAAGGGACAAAACTAGAATATCAATACACAACAGATCACCAAGGCCATCCCCTACCCGAGCCACAGCCTGTTCACCCCGCTATCATCCAGAAGGCGAGCTCAGTACAGGTGCAACAAAGCTGGGACCGAGAGACTGAAAAACAGCTTCTATCTCAAGGCCATCAGACTGTTAAATAGCCATCACTTGCCAGCTACCACCCGGTTACTCAACCCAGCACCTTAGAGGCTGCTTCCCCTATGTACATAGACATGGAATCACTGGTCACTTTAAATGGAACACTAGTTACTTTAATAATGTTTACATACTGCTTTACTCATTTCATAGGTGTATACTGTATTCTACTGTATTTTATTCAATGCCACTCAGACATTGCTTAATTCCATTCTTTTACTTTTAGATTTGTGTGTATTGTTGTGAATTATTTGATTCTACCTCACTGTTGGAGCTAGGATCACAAGCATTTTACTACACCTGTCACGTTCTGACCATAGTTCTTTTGTATTTTCTTTGTTTTAGTGTGGTCAGGGCGTGAGTTGGGTGGGTAATCTATGTTTTGTGTTTCTGTGTTGTATTTCTGTGTTTGGCCTGATATGGTTCTCAATCAGAGGCAGCTGTCAATCGTTGTCCCTGATTGGGAACCATATTTAGGTAGCCTGTTTTCTGTTGGGTTTTGTGGGTGGTTGTCGTCAGTCTTTGTGTGTCTGCACCAGATAGAACTGTTTCGGTTTTCACGTTTGCTGTTTTTTTGTATTTTGGAAGTGTTCAGTTTTTTGTCTTATTAAACATGATGAACACTAATCACGCTGCGCTTTGGTCCTCTCCTTCTTCCACAGAAGAAAACCGTTACAACACCCGCAATAACATCTGCTAAATATGTGTATGTGACCAATATTTTTATTTTTATTTGATGCCCCTAATGTTCTTATTTGTTCAGAAGGTATGGCACAAATACGTTTTTGTACCTGACAAGTTTGCGCTGGGGGAGGATGTGGCACTTCCTGGATGGCGGTAGCACAGCAGCTTGCATTGAGAGGCTTAGGGTTTGATGGTTCAGTGATGTGGCAGCAGCAGTGGCTTTGCTGGTCAAACTGGTGGTCTCCACAGCACCGGTGGTGACCAGACATTTTGGTCAGGACCTTCCTTCCTTGAAGGACAGTTCCACAGCAAAGCTGGTGGTCTTCATTGTAAAGCTCTGTGGAACAGGTGATAACGATTGATCAAGTGCTTTCAAGCGCTCAGGTCAAGTGTTGACATTGTGAAAGTTAGTGAGTGAACAAAAGAGCCATGAGGTGCAGGTGGGAAATTAGGAAATTATCACAAAGACTTAGCATGAGAGAATTGGGAAACATCTCACAAACAGCTTTCGGAGTAGACAGACCTCTATGGTCAAAACAGTAAAACAACACCACCTCTTTTTATGCTTTTGGGAAGAATAGAAAAAAACACAACTACATAATCGATGATGACAGCAAAGACGTCAATAGATGTGAATAGACCTGATCTCGCTTACCTTTTCCACAACACTTGGAATGGGGTTGGGTCCTGATTAGGATCTGTAAGTCACAGCAGAGCTGGTTGAGTGGATCATAGGCCCTAGAACCACAGCAATCTGACACCAGCTGGCTCACATGCAGAGTCAGCTGACCTGCAAGAAATGGTTGAATCACAGATAAACACATATCAAAACAAAACTTGGAAGGTGCTGAGAAAATAATGTTTTCACAGTTATCAGGTTAGAGTGAACAGATGCAGTGGGATACTGCTAGGAGACATGACTCTGTCTATCTCACCACCACAACATGAAGCCTGGGTGAGGTTGAAGGACTTGTTTCCACAGCAGGACTGCCCAGCCCCCTGACGCAATACTCCTTCACAGCAGGTGAACCCTAGAATGTCAAATGTCCCACTGTCGCATAGGTGATCTCTGGGAGACCTGCAAGGCAGAGGCTCATCTTCATGTCTATAAGGCATTATGTGCAGCACATACACTCTTTCAAAAAACGGTGCTATCTAGAACCTTAAGCGGTTCTTTGGCTGTGCCCATATTAGAGAACCATTTGAAGGACCATTTTTGGTTCCAGGTAGAAACTTTGAATTCCATGTAGAACCTTTTCCACAGAGGGTTCTACATCAAACCCAAAGGGGTTATATCAGGAACCAAAAATAGTTCTACCTGGAACCAAAAAGGGTTCTTCAAATGGACATACTATGGGAGCAGCCAAATTACCCCTTTGGAACCGTTTTTTCTAAGAGTAACTAGACAGAGACATAGAGAGGAAATGCAATGCTCACATATACAGAGTCAGATCATGATGACACATCTTAATTAAAGAAAGGTAGTAGGATGAAGTCAACCCTAAACCAAAGCACTGCCGCAACGCGTTATATTGTACAGGGACGGCTGCAACAGGAGCGAACTCCCCTGTAGGCGGCTCACGGAGAAAGTCGGGAAGGCTGTAATTTTTGGATTATAGGCCATGTTAATATTTTATCACTGCTTGATAACTCTTCTTTACAAAATAAATCTGAGCTGCATGCGATTGAACAAGTCACAGGAAGCATGAGCTGCATTCATTCATACGTAAGAACAGAATATTGTATGTGGGGCTATATCCTACAGAAATTGGTTCACTCTATGTCCTAAAATAAATTTGTTAATATCTGCAGAATTTTGTATAAAATATTTGGATGGTTAAAGGCTGACGTGATCGTTTCATTTAAAAAAACACTATGTAACATGGCTTAGAATTGGAAACAGTGTGATTTTAGCGTGTGCAGAACGGCTGGCTGTGAAACTCTTTAAACCAGCCTATATAGACTTACTATATCTAGACCAAGGAAATGTCTAGTTTTTTACCATGTTGACAGAATAAATAAAACAGGGTTGGGCAGATCACTTGAAAAATCTTGAATTGAAATTGACTCAAAAATACAAAAGACATATACAGTACCAGTCAAAAGTTTGGACACCTACTCATTCCAGGGTTTTTCTTTATTTTTATTATTTTCTACATTGTATAATAATAGTGAAGATATCTAAACTATTAAATAACACATGGAATCATGTAGTAACCAAAAAATATATATTTTATATTTGAGATTCTTGAAAGCAGCCTACTAACTATAAAATATATTTTGATTTGTTTAACACTTTTTTGATTACTACATGATTCCATGTGTTTTTTCATAGTTTTTATTCTACAATGTAGAAAACAGTGAGAAATAAAGAAAAACCCCTGATTGAGTAGGTGTGTCCAAACTTTTGACTGGTACTGTACTTAATAAAAATCTGTGCAAGGACTTTCAATGGTTCGTTAATTTCATTTTCCAACTAATTTAAATCGTTTTTTAAGTGATATAATTTACTCAATTGTAATAATATTTCGCTCTACTTAATAATTGTAAACTCTTGCAACAACTTGCCACGTGGCTCCGATTCTGGGAAATTCCAAATGTTTTACTCTGTGATTATTTTACACAGTGCTGTATGCATGTTTGAAGAAAAAAAATTGTATTTCTATATTAGTATTAAGCAGCTTGTTGTGCCATGAGGTGTAATGGATCATGATGAACGGATGTCAAAAGAGTCAGTCAAATTGACATTCAATGATGAGACCACGCATTCACACCATCACTACCTTTACAGATGTCGGCAAATACAGCACACTGAAATATTTGTAGTTCCTCTCGAGTTACTGCTGGTGAATTGAGCATTGTGCTCAACAAAATGGCTTAAAATGGAAAATAATCAAATACATAAATGTTAAACATTCATGTTTGTGTAACACTAACATTTTGGGTTTACTAATATTTGTGTTTCATCAAGTCATGTTTGAATCACATTATCAGTAAATTAAGCACATTTTTATGGCTATTATTACTTCCCTGAACTTATTTTGTTTGTGTAATTCAAACAACTTGTTATATAACACTACATTTTTGACAGTTTAGATGAAAAACAAAGAAATCGAAAGACAAGTTATTTCAACCTTTTAATAATTCATTTTATTAAAACAAGTAGAAATATAATAAAATTAGTCCTACAATATTTTTTCCTTGAAAAATAGACTCAAACCGCATATGTTGAATAGCAAGGCGCTGGGCAGATTCATTCATTGTCATTTTAGGATATTTTCTGCACAGCAGTTTATCGGCCCGAACATACTGAATATCTATCCATAGATTGGAGAAGTATTATTAGTGATCGCCACCAATATGGAAAGTCTGTATCAGTTGGCTGAATTTTTTCGATATGAAAATTAGAAACAGAAATGTGATGAGCTGCACAGGTAGGAACGTGTCCAGACTGTGTGCTGATTGAACAGTTTAGCTGTGAATGTTCTGGAAGCTTAATTCTATTCAATCATCTGAAAACAATAAGCAGCCCATCGAAACCTGATGGGCCATCAGCGGGACAATATTCTGATGGTGCGCTAAACGGCTGCTGGATGTTTTCTTTTGTTTCTGTGCGTCGAATTGGACACCTAGTCCAAACCAACGGTATTTTGCTCTCCATTATTCAGGACATTTAGAATGGCAACAAATGAGTCACCAAGTGGTCTTAAAATAAAATGATCTGGTGTCAATCAGTTTATGAAATGTCATGACAAATAAATATTAAATTATAGTCCAAGATCTATTGTTGTTAGATGCAATGTGTCTCTCCTTACTGATGTCAGTGAATGCTCCCGAGTGACGCAGCGGTCTAAGGCACTGCATCTCAGTGCTAGAGGCATCACTACAGACCCTGGTTTGATCCCGGGCTGTATCACAACCGGCCGTGATCGGGAATCCCATAGGGCGGCGCACAATTAGCCCAGCGTTGTCCTGGTTAGTGGAGGGTTTGGCCGGGGTAGGACGTCATTGTAAATACAAATTTGTTCTTAACTTACTTGCCTAGTTAAATAAAGGTAAACAAATTAAAAATAAATGAATGTTGGGCGATCAAATTGTGCATGTGACTTGATTGAATTTGAATGATGTGAATAGCCTAAGGATGATGATGAGCAGTGGTGGGAAAGCTATCCAACTGTCATAAAGATGTCACGACTTCCGCCGAAGTTGACTCCCCTGCCTGTTCGGGCGGTGCTCGGCGGTCGTCGTCACCGTCCTACTAGCCGCCACCGATCCCTTTTTCGTTTGTCTGTTTGTTTTGTCTTATTAGTTGCACCTGTTTTTGTTTCGTAATGAGCTCCCCTATAATTAGGAGTAAGACCCGCCCTTGTTTTGTGCGGGATTGTTTTTTGTTACGTGTATTTTGGGTGTTTGGCAAGTGTTTCTCTACGCCCTGGATGTTCGGGCTATTTCAGTTCTTGTGGAGAATAAATATAAGGAATATTTTTCCCAAGCGGCTCTCTCTCTCTGCGTCTGGTTCTTTCGCCAACCTAGTCCCGCGTGACAGAATCCCGCACCCGCAAAATGGAACCAGCAGGAGCAGCCTCGTCTCCTCTCCCATCGATGGAGGAGAGGGTCCTCCATCACACCAGTGTTCTCCACAGAATTGGGTCGGCTATGGACCAAATGATGGAGAGGATGGATCGATGGGAGAGGAGTGGCATTCCCACCGCATCTTCAGCACCGCCAACTCCAACACCTCCTGTTCCTGTTTCAGCATCCGGCTCCGGGGCTCTTCGGCTGGCGCTCCCACGGGAGTATGATGGAACAGCAGCCGGGTGTCAGGGGTTTCTTCTCCAGCTGGAGCTTTACCTGGCGACCGTGCGTCCTACTCCCTCCGGAGAGGAGAGCGTGAGCGCCCTCGTCTCCTGTTTGACTGGACGAGCTCTTGAATGGGCCAACGCAGTGTGGAATGGCCCAGACTCGGCGAGGGATCATTACCCTGAGTTCACCCGCCGATTCCGAGCTGTGTTTGACCACCCACCAGAGGGTCGTGCGGCGGGTGAACGGCTGTTCCACCTGCGTCAGGAGACGAGGAGCGTACAGGACTTTGCCCTGGAGTTCAGGACCTTGGCTGCAGGAGCAGGGTGGAACGACAGGGCCTTAATAGACCATTTCCGATGTAGCCTTAGGGAGGACGTCCGCAGGGAGCTAGCGTGTCGGGACACCACACTCACGCTGGACGAACTTATTGACATGGCCATCCGTCTCGACAACCTGCTGGCTGCCCGCGGACGTTCGGAACAGGTCCTGTCGTTTCCACCTCCTAGCCCTCCTGCTCCTATCCCTATGGAGTTAGGGGGGGCAGCGTCAAGGGGAACCGGAGGAGGAGTGTCCTCCTGCACCAGTTGTGGTCGGCGAGGGCACACGGCCGACCGGTGCTGGAGGAACTCTTCTGGGAGTCGGGAAGGCAGGCGGAACACTACTCGATCACCCCAGGTGAGTCAGCACCAGACTTACCCAGAGCTTCCTGTTAGTCATATGTATGTGTTAACCTATTTCCCTGGGTTTTCTCCCTCTCTACAGCATAAGGCGCTAGTCGATTCAGGCGCAGCTGGGAATTTTATTGATCGGGGTCTCGCATTAAGGCTAGGGATTCCCCTTGTGTCGTTAGACCTACCTTTCCCCGTGCACTCCTTAGATAGCCGACCATTAGGGTCAGGAATGGTCAGGGAGGCCACGGTACCACTGGACATGGTAACGCGGGGTAGTCATAAGGAGCAGATTAGTCTGTTCCTTATCGACTCACCTGCGTTTCCAGTGGTATTGGGAATTCCCTGGCTAGCTCAGCACAACCCGGTGATTTCCTGGAAACAGGGGGCTCTTAAGGGGTGGTCAGAGGAGTGTTCAGGCAGGTGTCTAGGAGTTGCCGTTGGTGCGACTACGGTGGAGAGTCCAGACCAGGTTTCCACCGTGCGCATTCCCTCTGAATATGCCGATTTGGCTATCGCCTTCAGTAAAAGGAAGGCGACCCAATTACCACCCCATCGACGAGGGGACTGCGCGATAAACCTCCTGGAGAACGCTGCACTTCCTAGGAGTCACGTGTATCCTTTGTCCCAGGAGGAGACAGCGGCTATGGAGACATATGTTACTGAATCACTGGGACAGGGATACATTCGGCCCTCCGCATCACCCGTCTCCTCGAGCTTCTTTTTTGTGAAGAAGAAGGATGGCGGTTTACGCCCGTGCATTGATTATCGAGGTCTAAATTCCATCACAGTGGGGTTTAGTTACCCACTACCTCTTATCGCTACGGCGGTGGAATCATTTCACGGGGCACGCTTCTTCACAAAATTGGACCTGAGGAGTGCGTATAATCTGGTGCGTATTCGGGGAGGAGATGAGTGGAAAACCGCATTTAGTACTACATCTGGCCATTATGAGTACCGCGTCATGCCATATGGGTTGAAAAATGCTCCAGCCGTCTTTCAATCCTTCGTAGATGAGATTCTCCGAGACCTGCTCGGGCAGGGAGTGGTAGTGTACATTGATGACATCTTGATCTACTCTGCCACCCGCGCGGCGCATGTGTCTCTGGTGCGTAAGGTACTTGGGCGACTGCTGGAGCATGACCTGTATTGCAAGGCGGAGAAATGTGAGTTCTTCAAACAGGCCGTTTCCTTCCTGGGTTATCGTATTTCCACCTACGGGTTGGTGATGGAGGATGACCGCGTTACAGCCGTGCGTAATTGGCCGACTCCGACCACGGTGAAAGAGGTGCAGCGGTTTTTAGGGTTTGCCAATTACTACCGGAGGTTTATCCGGGGTTTTGGTCAGGTGGCTGCTCCCATTACCTCACTGCTGAAGGGAGGACCGGTGCGCTTGCGTTGGTCAGCAGAGGCGGACAGAGCTTTCAGTCGTCTGAAGGAGCTGTTCACCAATGCGCCCGTGTTGGCGCATCCGGACCCCTCTTTAGCTTTCATAGTTGAGGTGGATGCGTCCGAGGCGGGGGTCGGGGCCGTGCTGTCCCAGCGCTCGGGCGAACCACCCAAGCTCCGCCCTTGTGCCTTCTTTTCGAGGAAACTCGGTCCGGCGGAGCGAAACTATGATGTGGGGGACCGGGAGTTGTTAGCTGTAGTCAAGGCTCTGAAGGTGTGGAGACATTGGCTTGAGGGGGCGAAACACCCTTTTCTCATCTGGACTGACCATCGTAATCTCGAGTACATCCGGGAAGCGAGGAGACTAAATCCGCGTCAAGCTAGATGGCCCTTGTTTTTCACCCGGTTTCAGTTCACCATCTCATACCGACCAGGCTCCCAGAACACCAAGGCCGACGCGCTGTCCCGTCTCTATGATACCGAGGAGCGGTCCGTTGAGCCAACTCCCATCATTCCACCTTCATGTCTCGTGGCACCGGTGGTATGGGAGGTGGACGCTGAGATAGAGAGAGCCTCACGGTTAGAGCAGACCCCTCCTAACTGTCCAGCGGGGGTTCAGTACGTGCCGGGAGGGGTCCGGGATAAGCTAATCCGTTGGGCTCATACTCTCCCCTCCTCGGGTCATCCTGGCATCGAGAGGACAGTGCGGAGTCTTAGAGGGAGATACTGGTGGCCCACGTTGGCTAAGGACGTGAGATTTTATGTCTCCTCCTGCTCGGTGTGTGCTCAGAGCAAGGCTCCTCGGCACTTGCCTAGAGGGAAGTTACAGCCCCTCCCCGTTCCACAACGGCCGTGGACACACTTATCGGTGGACTTTCTTACCGATCTTCCCCCGTCCCAGGGAAGTACTACGATTTTGGTCGTTGTGGATCGGTCTTCCAAGTCCTGCCGTCTCATCCCGTTGCCCGGTCTCCCTACGGCCCTGCAGACTGCGGAAGCCTTGTTTACCCATGTCTTCCGGCACTATGGGGTGCCTGAGGATATCGTTTCTGATCGGGGTCCCCAATTCACGTCCAGAGTTTGGAGGGCGTTTATGGAAAGACTGGGGGTCTCGGTCAGCTTGACCTCGGGTTTTCACCCCGAGAGTAATGGGCAGGTGGAACGCGTAAACCAGGATGTGGGCAGGTTTCTGCGATCATATTGCCGGGACCGGCCTGGTGAGTGGGCGAGGTATGTTCCTTGGGCTGAGCTCGCTCAGAACTCCCTCCGCCATTACTCAACGAACATGTCCCCGTTTGAGTGTGTGTTAGGGTACCAGCCGGTCCTGGCCCCATGGCACCAGAGTCAGACCGAGGCTCCTGCGGTAGAGGACTGGGTACAGCGCTCCAAGGACACCTGGAAAGCCGTCCAGGAATCGCTAAAGTTAGCAGGACAACGGCAGAAGAGGAGCGCTGACCAGCACCGCAGTGAGGCCCCCGTGTTCACACCGGGGGACAGGGTCTGGCTCTCGACCCGAAACCTGCCTCTCCGCCTGCCCTGTCGGAAGCTGGGGCCGCAGTGTGTGGGGCCGTTTAAAGTCCTGAGGAGAATAAACGAGGTGTGTTATAGGTTACAACTCCCTAGGTATTACCGTATTAACCCCTCGTTTCATGTGTCTCTCCTCAGGCCGGTGGTGGCTGGTCCCCTGCAAGAAGGTGAGGTGCCTGAGGTCCCTCCACCCCCTCTTGAGATCGAGGGGTCCCCGGCGTACACTGTACGTGCCATTCTGGACTCGAGACGCCGGGTGGGGGGCCTACAGTACCTCGTGGACTGGGAGGGGTACGGTCCGGAGGAGAGATGCTGGGTTCCGGTGGGGGACATTTTAGATCCTACTTTACTGAGAGACTTCCACCGCCTCCACCCGGATCGCCCGGCACCTCGCCCTCCGGGTCGTCCTCGAGGCCGGTGGCGGCGCGCTGCGGGAGCCGCGCGTCAGGAGGGGGGTAATGTCACGACTTCCGCCGAAGTTGACTCCCCTGCCTGTTCGGGCGGTGCTCGGCGGTCGTCGTCACCGTCCTACTAGCCGCCACCGATCCCTTTTTCGTTTGTCTGTTTGTTTTGTCTTATTAGTTGCACCTGTTTTTGTTTCGTAATGAGCTCCCCTATAATTAGGAGTAAGACCCGCCCTTGTTTTGTGCGGGATTGTTTTTTGTTACGTGTATTTTGGGTGTTTGGCAAGTGTTTCTCTACGCCCTGGATGTTCGGGCTATTTCAGTTCTTGTGGAGAATAAATATAAGGAATATTTTTCCCAAGCGGCTCTCTCTCTCTGCGTCTGGTTCTTTCGCCAACCTAGTCCCGCGTGACAAAAGATACCTTAATAGAAAATGACTCAAGTAAAAGTGAAAGTCACCCAGTAAAATACTACTTGAGTAAAAGTCTAAAAGTATTTGGTTTGAAATATACTTAAGTATAAAAAGTAAATGTATTTGCTAAAATATACTTTAGTATCAAAAGTATAAATAATTTCACATTCCTTATAATTTTTTGAACTGAAACTTTATTTAACTAGGCAATTCAGTTAAGAATAAATTATTATTTACAATGACGGCCTACCAGGGAACAGTGGGTTAACTGCCTTGTTCAGGGGCAGAACGACAGATGTTACCTTGTCAGCTCGGGGATTCAATCCAGCAACCTTTCAATTACTGTCCCAACGCTCTAACCACTAGGCTACTTGCCGCCATAAATACTAAACCACCCAGACTGCACAATTATTTATTAAAACATTTTTTACGGATTGCCAGGGACACACTCCAACACTGACATAATTTACAAACAAAGCATTTATGTTTAGTGAGCCGCCAGATCAGAGGCATTATGGATGACCAGGGATGTTCTCTTGATAAGAGTATGAATTGGACCCTTTTCCTGTCCTGCTAAGCATTCAAAATGTATCGAGTACTTTTGGGTGTCAGGGAAAATTTGGGGAGTAAAACGTACATTATTTTCTTTAGGAATGTAGTGGAGTAAAAGTAAAAGTTGTCAAAAATATAAATGGTAAAGTAAAATACAGATATCTCAAAAACCTACCTAAGTAGTAATTTAAAGTATTTTTACCTAAGTACTTCACACCACTGATGATGATGGTGGTGGTGAGAAGCCAGAAACAGACTGACTGTGGTCACCTTAATCATAGGCTTTTGGAACATTGTGTCTCTAAAAACAGAAAGTTTAGATTTCTATAGTCACTTGACAACGAGTATATTTTGATTGAGACGTCCAAACGTCGACCTTTTACCACAGGGAAGAGTATTAGGGCCAAGAAAAGATCAAACATAATAATAAAGGAGATGGGTGGTCGTACTTGGATTATTATTTTTTGCACGGCCTATTTCGAGAGAAAAGTGGCAATATTTCGAGAATAAAGTTGCAATATTTCAAGAATAAAGTCGCAATATTTAGAGAATATACTCGAAACTAAATTTCGAGATGCAAGCATTTTGAGAATGAAATGACTCATGGTTTGACAAACACCGCTCTAGCTCTGCCACTGAGCTAGAGCAGTGTTTGTCAAACCATGAGTCATCCCTAAATTATGTCTAGATCACAGCTACAGTGTTGTCGCGCAAAATGTTATGCAGCATCATCTGGATATGTGTGCCACAAAAGTTCAACATTCACCTTCTGCTACCCTTTCTGTCAAGCCATGGACACATACAGTTTGACACAAATGTTAGATAAATCCAATGTATGCACCACACAGAACGCACTGCAACTGCCTCGGCATGTCCCCCCCATCCCCAGTGAAAGTTGCGCACTGCTAGAAACTATTTTGACCACTCTATCGAAAGGGGAGACTCTTAGTTGTGTCATGGGACTCACGAAGTTTTAAATGTAGTTTTGTGCCTACCGAAAAAAGAGTGTAAAAAAACGATTATATATTTCCTGAGCTTTCTTATATCTAAAAATAGGACAGACATTTCAAAACCTTGTTTCTTATTATATATTTTGTGACTGTCTTTATTGCCATTTATGAATGTGTTATTCAATGCGTTTCTAGGGGCTATGGTAGTAAAGGCCAAATTCAAATTTGATCAAATAATTTTTTATACCCCTAAAGGTGTCATCAAATTCCAAATCAAATAGCTAAATAATCCATGGTATGACCATCTTAAAATAAGTCCATATGTCAGTTTAGAACCCCCCCTCCCTACTAACTGTGAGAAAAAAAACTATAATCCAAGTACCACCAACCATCACTGCTTATTTTTTTCCATCTTCACTTGGCCCTACTCTTCCGTAAAATTCGGTATGCTATAGCAGCGTTCCCCAACCACCGGGCACATTTGCTACTGGGCCGCACGGAAAGGACTTTTTTAAAATTATTATTATTATTTTTTTTTAAATACAAATAATAATTACACACAAATTGTAGGCTATTTGTGCAGTAAATACATTGAACTTGGTGTAGTCTGTTGGTCCTTTTCTCATCACTCTAATATCTCTATCACGCCCACAACAGTTTACAGATTCTGAATTTGAGTAATGTCTGCCCCGTGAATTCATCACGGTCTGCGTGAGCTAGCTACGTTAGCTGACATGAATAAAAACAATCAAACGTCGCTGGAGAGCTTCTTCGGAAGGGGTAAGGGAGCTTAAAGGCCCAACGACGATGTTAATAATGCAGAGACAGCAGAGCCCGAGACTGCAAAAAAAGAAAGCCTCATTCAATAGGAAATATGACGTCCTACCTAAAATATGGCTTTATTGCGACAGGTGACTCACATGCTCTAAGCCCCCTGTGCGTATTATGTGGAGATAGGCTATCGAACGAGGAAATGAAGCCCTCAAAACTGCTTCGGCACATCGAATCCAAGCACCCTGCACTTAAAGACAACCTGTTGAATTCTTTGAGCGAAGAAAACGGGAACAAGAAGGACAGAAGCAAGTCTTGAAAGACACCGCATCAACAAACGTGGCTGCACTGAGAGCCTCATACTTAGTGTCTAGCCGCGTTGCTAAGGCCAAGAAGCCTTTCACTATTGGCGAGGAGTTGATTCTACCTGCTGCTAAGGACATTTGCCGTGAACTCTTAGGAGATGCTGCAGCTAAAAAGATAGCACAGGTTCCTCTTTCAGCTACGACCGTCACTAGGCGAATTGATGAAATAGCGAAGGACGTTGAGGCACAATTGTTAGAGAGGCTTAACGAGTCACTGTGGTATGCAATCCAGGTCGACGAATCTACCGACATCGACAACAAGGCAATACTGCTTGTTATGTGCAATATATATTTCAGGACGATGTGCGTGAGGATAGGTTGTCCCTGCAGACTAACACAACGGCCACAGAACTATTCAAGTTTTTGGATGATTACATGTCAGGCAAATTTGATTGGTCATTCTGTGTTGGCGTATGCACGGATGGTGCTGCTGCCATGATTGGACGGCTGTCTGGTTTCACTACCCAGGTTAAAGAGTTTGCGCCTGATTGTGAGTCTACGCACTGTCATTCACAGAGAAATGCTGGCTAGCCGAAAAATGTCACCTGAATTTAACATCATATTAAATTACGTTATTAAAGTTATCAATCACATCAAAGCACACACTCTTAACTCGCGTCTGTTTGGGCAACTTTGTGAGGAAATGGACACAGAGCACAAACGCCTTCTCTTATACACAGAAGTCAGATGGCTATCCAGGGGGAGATCGCTTGCCAGAGTGTTTGAGTTACGAGAGCCGCCGCAGAGATTTCTTTCAGAAAAAAAGTTATCACTGGCAGCACATTTCAATGACGAGGAATGGGTCGCAAAATTCGCTTACCTGTGCAACATATTCAACCTGCTCAACAAACTCAATCTGTCACTTCAGGGGGAGAATGACAACTGTCTTTAAGTTGGCAGATAAAGTGGCTGCATTCAAAGCCAAACTGGAACTGTGGGGACAGTGAGTGGACAGGGACATATTTCACATGTTCCAAACATTAGCGGTGTTGTTGGGAGAGACTGAGACTGGGACGTCTTTCTCCCAGCTGTTGTGCAATCACATAGCTTCGCTGTCAACGGAGTACGAGCATTACTTCCCAACCGCCAAAGACCCACAAAGTGCGAGGGAATGGATCAGCGACCCATTTGTGAATGTCCCAGGTGAATCGTCCATGTCTGTGCAGGAAGGAAATCAACTCCTTGAGGTTGCAAATGACGGTGGCCTTAAAAGTATGTTTGACATTACTTAATCTCTGCCGACCTTCTGGATTAAAATCAAGGCTGAATATCCTGAGATAGTCACAAAAGCACTGAAAATGTTGCTTCCATTTCCAACATCCTATCTCTGCGAAGCGGGATTTTCTAACATATAACGGTAAAAATGTACGAAATTGCGGAGTAGACTGGACATAAGGAACACTCTTCGGGTGTCACTGTCTCCCATCACCCCTAGACCCCTAGTCTTGTTGCCTGGATACAAGCTCAGGGCTCCCACTGATTCAGCGACATGGAGAGTTGCAATGTTTTTATTATATGGTCAGTAGAGAAAAATATGCACTTTATGTTTTTAGAATATCATCACGTTAGACCTACTTAAACTAAAATGTTATGAAAAAGTGTCTATACTAAACTTCTAGGTCTAATCAATATTCCGGTCTTGTTGTGTTCCAGTACGAATCGATGTCGTCGACAACAGCGCTCTGCTGGACTTCCGGCAGCATGGTACCCTGGCCCAACCACAGTGGCTTACACAAGAGGGGAAAGACAAACCGGGGGATGAGGAGGTGACATTCTCCTGTGTACACAGTAACACGAAGAGGTACCCAACCATGCCGGTGTGGATAACCACTCCAACGGGGGAGTGCCAGATGTGCGTGGGGGCTGTTCCTAACCTGCCCATGCCCATTCTCCTGGGTAAAGATTGCCTTCTTTTCCAGGCACTGTGGAGGAGGGACCCGGGGAGATTCACGTGTGATGTAGAAGGGAGAGGAAAAAGGATGCCCCGCCACCAGAGGTGGCCACTGGGCCCGAGTCGGACCAGGAGGAGGGAGATGACCCTGTGCAGGGAAGCAAGCCATCGTCCGAGGAGGACTTCAGGCTCCCCTTTATGGAGGTGGAGGCACCAGACGGACCGCCCAACATGGGATTCCTCACAGGCCAGTTCGGGACGGCCCGGTTAGAAGACCCCAACTTCCAGAACGCGAGGGGCTAGGTGATCGCGGTGGATGTTGTGCTATTACCTGGGGTAATTAAGTGGCACTACCCCCACTTTGCCATCAAGCATAATTTATTGTATCAAGCAGTAAAGCACAATGTGGAGATAAAAGACTTGTTACTCATACCCACCCGGTATGTTAGGACTGTCTTGCAGCTCGCCCACACCCACCTGCTTGGGGCACACCTGGGGATGGAGAAACCCAGGGAGCGGATCGGGAATCGGTTCCACTGGCCCGGAGTCAAGTGCACCATGGAGGACTACTGCCGTACCTGCCAGATCAGAGCTCCGAAGGCACATTATAGAAACCCTGTGGTTCCCTTGCCCATTATAGGGGTGCCGTTTGAGCGGGTGGCGATGGATCTGGTGGGTCCGTTGGTGAAGACCGCGAGGGGACACCAATACATCCTGGTAATCATGGATTACGCCACTCGGTATCCAGAGGCAATCCTGTTACACACGGCAGCAGCAAAAGGTATCGCACGGGAGCTCTTCTATTTATTCAGCCAGGTGGGTATTCCACGGGATCTCCTGACAGACCAGGGCACTGCATTCATGTCTCGTGTAATGAAAGATTTCTGCAATCTGTTACGAATCAAACAGGTGAGGACCAGTGTGTACTATCCCCAAACTGACGGGCTAGTCGAATGCTTCAATAAAGCAGATGCTGAAGAAGGTCATCAAGAGAGACGGGAGAAACTGGGACCAGCTGCTGCCCCACCTGATGTTCTCGGTGCACGAGGTACCCCAAGCATCCACTGGGTTCTCGCCCTTTGAGCTCCTGTATGGCCGTCAGCCCTGCGGACTGCTGGACCTAGTCAAGGAGATCTGGGAGGAGCAACCGACCCCCCTTCGCATCATGGTGGAACACGCAGAGGAGATGAGGGAGAGGATGACAGCAACTTGGCCAGTGGTGAGGGAGCACATGGCCCAGGTGCAACTCGCCCAGGAGTGGGTATACAACCGCGGGGCCCAACCACAACAGTTCCATCCGGGTGAGAAGGTCTTAGTGCTGATCCCCACAACAGAGAGAAAATTCCTGGCTACATGGCATGAGCCCTACAACATCGTCAAGCGGGTAGCCGACGTCAAATATATGGTTTGCCAACCGGGGTGGAGAAAACCCCTCCAGCTTTACCATGTGAACCTACTGAAGAAGTGGCATGCACGAGAGGCGCTGTGCTCAAAGTAGACCCGGCCAAAGCAGATCCCGCCCACTGTCAAAGTTACAAGGCCGTGTTCTCCGAGGTGCCGGGTCACACGGATCTCGTGGAACATCATAGAAAAAGTGAGTAAACAGGCATACCAGATACCAGAAGCCTGGAGGGCGGTGGTCCAGCGGGAAGTGACAACAATGCTAGAGATGGGTGTACTGGAGTAGTCCCACAGTGAGTAGTCTAACCCTATAGTGCTGGTACCGAAACCAGACGGAACCGTCCGCTTCTGCAATGACTTCCGGGGCCTGAACGAGGTCAGTAAATTCGACCCCTACCCCATGCCCCGGGTGGACGAACTTATCGACCGCTTGGGGAAGGCAAGATACGTCAGCACCCTGGACCTGACGAAGGGGTACTGGCACCCCGGTGGGGCTATACTACTACCGGGTTCTTCCTTTCGGGCTCCACGGGGCCCCAGCAACTTTTCCAAGACTCATGGACCATGTCCTGCGCCGCACTGTGAGTACCCTGCTGCTTATTTGTATGACGTAATCATGCACAGTGACAGTTGGGAGTCCCATCTCTGTAGGTTACAGGCGGTGGTGGATGCGCTAAGGGATGCGGGGCTGACCACTAACCCCCACAAGTGCAAGCTGGTGTCATGACATTGCCCTGCTGGGTGAGGTTTATGACCCCCCCATAAATACCTTTCCCCCTTTTCTCTCCACTCTACAGAATGGACTCTTGGAAAGCCCTGTGTTACCACAGAGAAAGTATGTTACCATCAAAAGGTTGGGAAATGGAGCAATATTTCCCTTTCTCAACCAGTTGAAAGTGTTTGTTGGTACTTAAAGAATATGATGTCAGATCAGTTGTTGTCTTGGACATTATATCTGATGATAACATAAATTGTATATTGGAATGTCTACACATTCTAGTTATCAGATTCACATGGAATTGTTGTGCAATTTAAATGTTTAAATATGAAACTATTTGTGAGAAGATGAAGTGATTTTTGCTTCTAAATGAGAGAATTGTTTTCATAAGTAAACTTATGCTCACTCAGTGGCCACGCCCAAGTGAACAGACATTGGTTAAGAACTATGAAACACGCCCTTCTCTCCCCCAGTACAAAAGCCCGTTGACGGAAGTCAACCTCAGTTCCCGATGATGTGAGGACTGGTGTTCATACGTTTAAAAGGGCTATAATTTCAACTTCAACCTAACGAAATTAACATTTAGTTCCAGAAATGTTAGGACTGCTGTCCTAACGTTTAAAAGGGCAAAATTCAACGTGGAGGTGACAATCACCACGCTGGAATGGGGAATTTAGACTAGACCAGCCAGAATACAGTGCGAGCTGAACGATTATTCACTAAAGAAGAAGTGATACCTCCTTGACGTTGAGTTATCAGCTGCAATTGTAAACATACGTCGCTTAGGAAAGGACAGACAATCTCTGAAGAATGACAGGGTACTTTAACGTATCTGCTCTACAACAGTATGATCAGAAAGATTCTTCAAAGGACAATGGTGATCTCTGCTGGTTAAACCAGTCTTCCATGTTCGACCAATCTATCGAAGAGCAGCTCAGAGTAAATATATATCTTGCATTTTCCTTTTCTGAATGGGCAGTTATTAGAATGCATACGATTCTATATTTACGGTAGAATAGCTTCTCAAGGTCCAATAGAGACCCAATCCCTTTGTCCCTCAGTCTTCTCGCTCTTTCATTCAAATCTAGCCCCTTTCCTTTGTGTAACCAGCCGTCATATCAGGTTAGCCCACTAGGGGCTTTTCATGACATGATTAATAATGTATGATCTATCCTGTGTGTATATATATATGTAATTCTGTGTGATTATTTCGGTATTTAGTAAATAAATAATTAAGCCAATTTGTGTATTGCTGACTCAACTTGTTAGCCAGGGTTCGTGCAGATAACCAAGTACTTTACAACCATCAGAATGAGACTGAATAAGGTGACGATTAATAATTGACTGCTATTGATATTAAAGATTTTCAGATCTTTAAGAGAGTGGATTCGGGAGATAACCGCTCTATATAAATGAATGCTTCCATAGTGCCCCAGGTTATTAATGGTTTAATTGTTGCATGATTTAATTCAATCACATTAGGTAATCGATTTGATAAAATAGCATGTCATATCATTTAATCATAGTCAGAGACACAACATTGGGCTACTCCGAGGTGGAGTACCCGGGCTATCAAATCTGGCAGGTAAATGTGAAGCCTCAAGAAAAATATCCCGCTGCAATTATTTAATGGCCGGTCCCCCGAACCAAGAGGCAGTTTAAGTTGTTCCTGGGGTTAGCAGGCTACTACAGTCAATTTGCACCTAACTTTGCCGCAATAGCTTCTCCCCTCCCCAGACATAACGAAGGCAGCGCGATGGACAGAGGACACAGACGCGGCGTTCCAGGCCCTGAAGGACGTGCTATGTTTGCAACAGGTACTCGTCACCCCGGACTTCTCAAAAACCTCCTGGTCCAGACAGACGCGTCTGACACGTCTTGTCCCAAGAGCAGGAAGGCGAGGAGCACCCCATCATCTATGTCAGCAGGAAGCTCCTCCCTAGGGAGAAGAAGTACTCGATTGTCGAGGAGTGCCTCGCCGTGATGTGGGCATTGGACACCCTCAAGTATTACCTCCTCGGGAGGAACTTCACCCTGATCAATGACCATGTCCCCCTTGTGTGGATGGCAAGAGGTAAGGACACAAATGACCCGCTGGTTCCTGTCCTTACAGCGATGCTCTGTCATCCACAGACAATGCGGATGCCTTCTCCAGGAGGGACGCAAACCTAGCCCTGAGCACGCCTCCCTCCCGGTCAGTGGAGGGGACGGGGGGGACGGTCTACCCCAAGGGTTTCTGATAGAGGGGAGATACGTGCCGCGACGTTGGCTCCCTCTGCTGGGAGTACATGGGCTGGGCACCCCGACGCTGATGGCCCCAAGTAGAGCTAATTAGGGGAGAGTGCCAACCAGCCGTGCACGCCACATAAAGGGAGCACCGTGGCACACTGCGAGGGAAGACCGAGAAACAGACACGGAGCAGAATCTGAAAAGAAGGACTGAGCCAAACCTAAGTTATTTTGTTGTTATGTTTATTTTGTTGTCTAGTAAAGTTGTGTTTTCTGACTAGAACCTCCCTGTCTCTGTGTTAATCTCTGCACGCTCAACCCCACACCCCATGGTTTACCACAAGACTCAAAAACAGGCAATAGGCTATAGCTGGCTTCGTAGTTTTTCTGCTAAGTTGAGTGCGGTTTTAAATGCACTTAGAGGGCATCCAGACCTCCATGCTACCCGCTATGGGAGCACCCCGCTACGGTCCCAAGTCAATGGGAGCCGGCATTAGTGATTTATGGAGGTTTTTTTTCTAAGTTTAAAAAATTACGAAGTCCTGTTCATTGCACTATGTTT
This sequence comes from Salvelinus alpinus, assembly GCF_045679555.1. Lineage (NCBI taxonomy): Eukaryota > Metazoa > Chordata > Actinopteri > Salmoniformes > Salmonidae > Salvelinus > Salvelinus alpinus. The sequence goes on along the minus strand of NC_092106.1, from coordinate 6,444,539 downwards.
TTTGGGCACCTGGTATTATTTTTAGGTTACCAAGCCCCCATTTTCAAAACGGTTTTAAATGCATTTATGGGGCATCCAAACCTCCATGCCCGCTATGGGAGCACCATACTACGGTCCCAAATCAATGGGGGCTGGCATTAGTGATTTATGAAGGTTTGGGGAAAAAACTCCTTACTTCTCAGAAATCGCTCTATGTTTTATTTTTAGGTTACCAGGCCCCGATTTTCAAAAATTTTATAAATGCATTTAGGGGGGCTACAGACCTCCATGCCTGCTATGGGAGCACCCTACTACAGTCGCAAGTCAATGGGGGCAAGCATTAGTAATTTATGGAGTTTTTTTTTTTAAGTTCAGAAAAACGACTAAGTTCAGACATCTCTGTTCGTTGCACTATGTTTTTCAAGCACCTGGTATTATTTTTGGGTTACCAAGCCCCCATTTTCAAAACAGTTTTAAATGCATTTAGGGGGCATCCAGACGTACTAGGCCTAGCTACCACACAAAGTTTTGCTCAACAAAAATACAAATAACCCCACTTAACACTGATCTAAGGTCCGTTTTAGGCAACTTCTACACAGAGCACAGATGAGGGAATTATATACTCACTATATACTCCCTATACTCACCTGACATAGAAATCCCTACTATGGGCAGAGACTGGAAGTCCATAACGATTGAGTTGCCCTGTGAGATGGAACAATAGGAACATCCACACATTAAGACAATGTCCTGGCTACGTGTTCTGTGAGAAGCTCTAACGCTAACTGAAAAATGTCCTATGGAAATGTCCTATGGAAATGTCCTATGGAAATGTCCTATGGAAATGTCCTATGGAAATGTCCTATGGAAATGTCCTATGTAAATGTCCTATGCAAAATATTGTCAATGACAGTTGCTGAGAATTTTTTTCAAATAAAGAATTGAATCATTACTTGTTTCAATTCAGAAATTAAACCCACAATTCCTTTAACCATGTATTACAAAATAGATTACAGTGCATTTGATCTTGGCGTCAAACTCCTTCAGGAGAGCTCATTGTTCGAGCAATGAGTCAATTATTACCCTTATTGATCAACGTCAGGCAGTGAGTGAGATACATACCAAATCTGACATGGGAAAAAAGCAGAACCAAACAGATGGAGGCAGGGCTGGTGGGAAACAAACGATGCATAGCGGGGTGGCAGATATGTTACAGCAGCAACATTAAGCAGCAAGAAAAGCCTATCGCATAGCTTAGCGCAACAGCCATGCAGGAGAAGAGAATGTGTGAGCAGAAATTGTCAACTTAAATAGACCACAAAAATGAGGTTGGAAGAATTTGATTTCATCTGACCTTCCTACCTGAACTGGCTTTGCATAGTAGTTAGTGGTAAAACATCACAGAGCTCTATGAAACCACACAGCCACTATGCCCGAGAAGGCCATTCTGTTTACGGTAATGATGATTCAACTGATCTCACAAATGTATCATCTAGATTGTAGAGATATCCATAAACAGGCAGAACTCTGTGATTTTAAACCAAAATCTATGCATTCCTGGTTGAGATTTGTTTTCAGCAAGCATATCAAGGAAGTAAGGTACATGATGCACAAACTCTCAAGTCCAAGCCACAGAGAAATAATTCTTACTGTAAAAGAAGAGGAGCCCACATTACGACACACCGTACACGCATCAACCTGGGAGGCAGAGTAGTAGCCCACACAGCCCTACACCTCTCAACAGCTGGCCCCATTTCATTCATACAAACAGACGCAGGACACGATAGTGCTTTCCACTTACCAGGTGCGCTGTAGCAGGGTAGAGCCAGAAGAACTGCACAAATGAAACAAACAAATGTTAAGAAAAGTCCAGAGATTGTACAGACAAATTCAGAGATTGATAGAGATTGTGCAGAGATTGATAGGAATGGTCACATACCAAACATCAGTAGTGGAGTGGTCATGTTGACTCTTACCATAAAGCACTCTCACTCTACAATGAAAGACTAATATGTACCCTCCCCTCCCTTGTCACGCCTGCTCCCGCTCCGCCTCCCTTTTCATGCCTGCTCCCCGCGCCCCCTCCCTTGTCATGCCTGCCGCTCCCACTCCCTGGCGCTCAAGGGGGCCCATCATTACACATCATTGCTTTAACCCTTGTGTTGTCTTAATGGTCAAAAATGACCCGCCACTATGTTTAACAGCAGAGAAAACCCCCTAAATGATATTTTCTCAACTTAAAATTTGATGACTTTTCCAAGAGTGACCCCAACATTAGAAAAAGTGAAACATCGCCTTTGTTCATATTTCCATGAAAGCTGTACAAAAGGGTACAAAGACACATACACACACACACACACACACACACACACACACACACACACACACACACACACACACACACACACACACACACACACACACACACACACACACACACACACACACACACACACACACACACACACACACAATGAGAAATTGGGATGATGTGTGCTACTGATTGAACTCAGACAAAACTAAAACTTTCTTGTGCTCGTGCAGCATCTCCCCCCACAACTTCACACGACTTAGGTTCACAGACAAAATTTCACCAAGACAAGACTGAGACAATCAATATGTGGTCTCGAGACCGGTCCCGAGTACTACAACATTGTCACACAGGACACCAGATAAGACAGGATAATTACACCAGAAAGGACAGACTGACCCTAGCCCCCCGTCACATAGATTATTGCAGCATAGAAACTAGAGACTGAGAAGTAGGGGTCAGGGGGAACTGGGTAAGGGAAAGAGGGATACTAGTCAGTTGTTCAACTGAATGCATTCAACTGAAATGTGTCTTCCGCATTTAACCCCACCCCTCTGGATCAGAGAGGTGCGGAGGGCTGCCTTAATCGACATCCACGTCATCGGCGTATACATTTTAAAAGGAAAAAGGAAGAATGGCAGGAAAATGTGAGGAGGACCAGGGGACCGGAGGCTGAGAGGGCTATTCTTTGATTAATGAGACTAGGTCAATAATAGGGCAATTTCAGCTTTACTCATCTGTGGGGCTACTCAGTAACCACCACAGGTTGTGCGTACACCACCATTCCACACTACCGATACCGTTCCATTTATTCAAATCCAGCCATTACAATGAGCCCGTCCTCCTATAGCTCCTCCCACCAGCCTCCACTGACCTGAGCATACAATTAAAGTTGGTAATTTCCAAATGGAACCACATTCATAATTATTTCCGCACTACTGTTTGTCCCAAGCAATGCAACTCATAAAGTAGGAACGTGTCCACAGTTGATGAGAAAAGGATTTTAGGGGAATTACTATGCAACCCACCCTGGACCTTTTGCCAAAAACACATTTAGATAAAATTGCATCATCTAAAAGAGATAAGGTTCTTACGTAAACACCCAATAATGTATGTTGCTTCCTGTACTCAGGGACATTTCACACTACTGAGCCAAACCAAACAAGACAAATTAAGCTATATTGAGCTAATCAAAGACTCACATCTTGCGACTTAGATATTAATAGTCTTGGATGTGGCCTCCACTCAATAGAGTTCTTGCGCCTGGTTTTTCTATATTTTTCTATAAGTAATACAGCTTCACTTGGAATGCTTTTCCAACCGTCTTGAAGGAGTTCCCAGATATGCTGACCACTTGTTGGCTGCTATTCCTTCATTCTGTGGTCCAACTCATCCCAAACCATCTCAATTGGGTTGAGGTCGGGTTATTGTGGAGGCCAGGTCACTCCATCTCTCTCCTTCTTGGTCAAATAGCCCTTACACAGCCTGGAGGTGTGTTGGGTCATTGTCCTGTTGAAAAACAAATGATAGTCCCACTAAGTGCAAACCAGATGGGATAGTGTAATTAAGCCAACTTCCACACATCCAAGTGTGGAAGTTGGCTTAATTTCCTCCTCTCTTGTTTCTCTACAAGCTCACGTTTCCTTCCTATGTTTTAGGCCTTGTGTTTATTTGGCAGGATTATTTGAAGGGATTTGAGGATTAGTTTAAGAGTTGGGTAAAACAGAGCAGGGTGTCATAACATCTGTTGAATATTTTACACATGGGCCCCCCAGACAATAATCAGAGCAGCCAGTTAATAGGTACTGTGAGTGGATTGCTGCATGTTGCAAAATGAATATTACTATTGTGATGCATAATTGCCATGGTCATTTGGAATGTCCAGTCAATGAGCATTATGATTAACAGGCCTATTTTTATTTTTTTATTTTTAAGATGCACTTTTATTGCATGCATTCTGATCAGGACTGTTCCGTGAGATATTTCAATGTTCTCCTTAAAAACAATAGTGACTAACTTGAGGCTTATATAGAGGATATCCCTGTGACAGGAGCGGTATTTTTTGTCCACATGTGGAAACTAGTAAAGCTTTACAGATCTGAAGACAGAGATCACAATACTTTTAAAAGAGATAATTATACAGTCTGGTTTCTAGGCTGTTCCCAGAACCCAGATGAAGCCTACTCCTGGACATAAAATCATGCTCAATGGAGAATCTCTATTGTAAGTCCAGGAGACAAGGCCCTAATTTTTTTAAACAAGTGTCACCCATTATGGTGAAGGTTAGGACTGTGTAAACTGCTCCTAGATCTGCTGCAGCAGGAAACTAACTAAAGCCAGTTGTCTGATCTTGTGATGCTGTTGTAGTCAGTTATTTTCTCTCCAACAGACTACATTCTCAAACCTACAAAGAAAAGGCCTTGGTGATGAAAAGTGCACAACCAAGATATGATAAAATATTCGCTTGATGTCAAACCAACCGCCAGTCTTCTTCCCGATTACAGAGTCCTCTTATTTTAAGTCTGAAAACATCACTTGAATATGCCTGGGTTTAGTTTCTTTTTTTTTTACCCAAGCTTTTAGGTTATTGCACATTTCTAAAAAAATAAATAAATGTCACAGTTTCTCAGGGTGACTGTGTGTTTGTTGGCTGCAAGGCAGATGAAAGAAGGTCCATAAGTAACAAACTGCCTCCTGCAGTACCTGTATTAGAAGACTCCTTATGGGTTTCATCAGTAACTCCTAGATCCTATTAACATAAAACAATACTGTTTCAGTAACTCAACTGGAGGTCTCCCATCTTTGAAACCTTGAAAGCCCCTCTGCCTCATGTTTCACACAAGTTTGAATGAAAATAAGGCCAACGTCTGAGGTGTTTTATACTGGAGACTGCATCCTCTTGGCCTTCAGACCATCTTGGAGTCTAACTAAACCTTATGTTGACCATTCAAACGTCCTGTAATATCTCAATGGGAGTGCGGTGAGTAGTGTCATACTGTAGTATCATCATATTAGCAGTCTGGTGTCTGTAGCTTCTACAATCTAAACAGAAAACCCCAAAGAAAAACCCCAAACCAAATCTGAAGAAATAAAAGAACCAAAACCAAAATGTTGAGTCAAATCTAAATAAAATGTAATGATTGCATATGCAAAGTAAAACAATCAAAACAAATCTATACCAACAAAAATAAATCACAAAGGCCATAAATGCTTCTTTAGCTCGATTAACAGGCCTAGTCATTCTACAGATCATATGCTCTATGACAGCATCATCTCCCGTAGTAACGGTGCCATTTCAAAAGCCAGGAAAATAATAAAATCCTCTGCCAATAAAAAGAGAAAGTCGTTAAAGTTAACTAGAAGCGCTCACTTTTATTTAGAAGACTTAAGGACATTTACCTAACATTTACCTAACCAAGTTAGTAACCAATAACGTCTTCTATTGCCAACTGTCCTCTTGCGCCTCACGTTTAAGAATATTGCCATACAGTATATCCAGTGAACAAAAATCTGAACAGATAAACACAAGAAAGAAATATGAACTTTGGGATTGGTAGGTACAACTCGGAGTTTCGTGCCTTCTTCTATCCCTCTTCTCCACGTATCTGTCTGGTGGAGGTCATGTTTGGCAAGGTACAACGGGGGGTGGTGGAATTATAATTTTTTCTTCCTCAACTTGATTTGATTTAAACAAACTTTAATGGATAATAAAAAAATAAAAAAAGTAAAGTAAAGAAAATAATAAAATAAAATAGAGAAGGAGGGGTTGGGTAGAGGGTACAATCCCGGTTTAGGGGAAAGTGTTAAGGGGTAGGGTTGGAAATGAGATACAAACCCGGATTAGGGCAAGGGGGTTGGGGGAGGTGTAATGACTTTATAAAAAATATAAAGTAGGGGATGGAAACTTGTTCATCAGATTACTGGGGGTGTTTCCATCATTCAACAGGAGAGGCAAAGAGGATTATGCGCATGTCTTCTGCAGAAACATACCATCTACATTGTGGTCTGAATCTCAGGTAAATATTCAGGTAAGTCATTAGGTAGGTATGCATGTTAAAAGGCCACTTTGGGTAAGTAGGCCTATGAATGATTTAAAAGGCCACTGCAGGTAAGTATAGATATTTTAAAAAGAGGATTATATGTATTTTTATTTTTCAAATGTAAAACGTTCTTAAAAGCTGGGAGTATCTGCGTCCATAGGTGGTTTGAAATGGGTTTGGATAGTAAAAATGTGTATAATGTCAGCCTCTAGCGTTAATAAGAGTTATATGAAAGAAAAAATCAACTTGCAGTGAAGTAAAACTGGGGTTTAGGTTGTTAAAATGTCAGCTTCTATTGCAGGGACCCACCATCCTGGACAGGTGAGTTTAAAAGTGGTTTAAAGTAGGTCTAGGGGTTAAAAATCACGTGTTAAAATATCGGCAGGAATAAGAGTGGCTACAATCACAATAAAATGCATGAGATATCCACTCTGAAATGGGTTTGAAAGTGGTTTAGAAGTGATAAAAATGCTCACTATTTAGGTAGCACAGAGAGAGGGGTGCTGGATTAAAAAACCTTGGCGGGTCAGCTTGTTCCTCCTGAATCATGGGCTTCAGAGATGGATTGTCCACCGACCTGAGGGTAAACCTGCGCCCCAGAACAGCCATCCCTCTCCTCTTCAGTTCTCAGATCTGAAAGTTAATGTATGCAGTGTGTGTTTGTTTACGTGAGGAGTTTGTATACCATCTTCATGGCAATGGTCTGAAGTTTTCTGACGTGAGACCTCCCCACGTTTCCCAAGGCATACTCAAAGAGTGGCTGGATGTAGCTCTGACACAATCTGATGACTGTCCCGGCCGTGGCTCCTCCTTTTCTTCTGCAGAGTACCCTAAGGTGGTTCAGGCGCTTACTTCCCTCGTTCTCCAGTCACTCTTTAGGGATTCATGGATATTTTCTTGGAATATGACCCCAAGGAACTTTTTCTGGTGTCCTCCCCTGGTGCCTTGATCTTCAGTTTCTTGATACGCTCCTGCAGCTCTGTGAAAGTGACAGGAGTGATGAGGAGGTGACTGGTGTGGAGGGTGGGGCTTATGGGTAGATGGGTGGGGAAACAGCGCATTGGAAAAGTATTCAGACCCCTTGACTTTTTCTTACCTTACTGCCTTATTCTGAAATGCATTGAATACATTTTTTTACCTCAATAATCGACACACAACACCCCATAGTGACAAAGCGAAAACAGGTTTTAGAAATGTTTGAAAATGTATTTCAATTAAAAACAGAAATCATTTCAAACCCTTTGCTATGAGACTCGAAATTGAGCTCAGGTGCATCCAGATTCCATTGATCATCCGTGAGATGTTTCTACAACTTGATTGGCGTCCACCTGTGGTAAATTCAATTAATTGGACATGATTTGGAAAGGCACACACTCGTCTATATAAGGTCCCACTTTTGACAGTGGATGTCAGAGCAAAAACCAAGCCATGAGGTCGAAGGAATTGTTCGTTAAGCCCCAAGACAGAATTTGCGCAATTTAGGCTATTTGATCAGAAACACGCATGATGCTAAAAGTGCCTGGCTCATGATGTTGTCATAAATTTGGTTGCTCTGTAGGCTGCAGAAAAAACTACAGAGGCTACATACTCTTTTAACCGTATAGGCTACATGATTTATGTTAGATGGCTTTGACGTGTTAGATGGCTTTGACGTGGTTTTGAGTGTTGGTGGAGCGCCATGTCTCTTCAACAGCACCATGGAGAGCCTCACTGGGCATGGACAACATACATATTTTGCGCGACTCTACCAAACACATTATAGTCTTATAATTTGAGTGTTCCTGAAAATATGCGGAAAATAATGGAAGGAACTGATGTGATGGTGTCTCAAGGGGGTTTGTTAAAAAACGCATCGTTCCCCCCTCTCTTCCGTAAGGTAATCACTGATCTGTAGGTGATTGGAGAAAGCAATAGGATATGCACCCGGTTAATGAATCCTCCGCCTCATAAACCACAATGTTAGGTCAAGGCAACCGTTTGACCCCGGGCGGCAAAAGATTCCTTGGAACTGTTTAAAAAATGGAATTTGGAATGGAAAAAACTTGTGCCAGAAACAATTTAGGGGAGAACTTGGCATGAAATTAGATGAAAGTGAGTAAGTGAGAAAATGCATCTTTCATATGCTTCCATCCAGGCTCTTGCTGTGGGAGATGGTCTGGCTCATTGAATACCTTCCCAGTTAGCCACACCGTCCTCAAGTGAACCACATAACCTCTTGCTGTATGATATACAGAGCTCTGACCAAAAGTGTCTCAAAGAAAGCCAAACATACTATTGTAAATCACACTGACGATGTCAGAGAGATCACCACAGCTGAGCAGATGTATGCTCTTTATGACCTACGCAGAGATAATAACATGTTTTGAGCACAGCATACATTCCATGACCAAGAGTATGTGGACACGTGCTCGTCGAACATCTCATTCCAAAATCATGGTCATTCATACGGAGTTGGTCCTCCCTTTGCTGCCATAACAGCTTCCACTCTTCTGGGAAGATTTCTACTTGATGTTGAAACATTTCTGCGGGGACTTGCTTCCTGTTAGCCACAAGAGCATTAGTGAGGTCGGGCAATGATGTTGTGCGATTATAAAGGAAGGAACTGATGTGATGGTGTCTCAAGGGGGATTGTTCAAAAACGCATCCTTCCCTCCTCTCTTCCGTAAGGTAATCACTGATCTTTAGGTGGTTGGAGAAAGCAATAGGATATGCACCCCGGTTACCGGATCCCCTGCCTCAAAACAATATTTTAGCGGAGCCTCAGAAACCACAATGAAATTGTTGTATATCAAAATAATCAGTTGACACCGGCGACAAAAAATAACTTGAAACTGACTGAATTCTGAAGTGGTCCAAAAATAGTGCATGAGTGGTATTATAACGATTAAAGAAAACAGAATGGGAATGGGGAGAACTTCACAAAGTAGGCGTTCCCTAACGGAGACATGCATCTTTCATATGTTTCCTTCCAGGCTCTTGTTGTGGGAGATGGTCGACTCCTTGGACACATTGCCAGTGGACCACACAGCTTCTTCCTGTATGATGTACGAAGCGTAATGTACGGAAATGTCATGTTTTGAGCACCACATATCTTTTGTTTGCCTCTACATGGCTGATTGGAATAGTGTGATTCCGGAGATTAAGTCAAAGTCTTATCAAAGTGGCCTGACATAATAACAGAGGGTGAAGTTGGAGACGAGGAAAGAGACTAGGATGGTGGGAAAGAGGAGTGGAGGCCTTCTGTGTATTCTGTCACTCTCGTACTTTTTGCTGCTACTCTGGTGTTGGCGTGTGGTGCTTCCACTCTCTACTCAGCCATGGAGGGCTGGAGCTACATCGAGTCCCTGCAATTCTGCTTCGTGACCTTCAGTACGGTGGGCTTCAGGGGACCTGGTAAACAGCCAGGAAGAGTTCTACGGAGGAGCCCCCAGTGGATCCTACCAGGTGGCTAACTGCTTCCTCGTGCTCATGGGGGCATGCTGTACCTACAACCTCTTCAATGCCCTCTTTGTCATCATAAACAGGGCCTGAACTGGATCCTGAGTCAGCTGATCCATCTGTGTAGCTGCCTGTGCCATGGCAGACCTCTACGATGCCCACTGTTGCCCATGTTCTTGCCAAACCCGGTGGGTAGATGCTTGTGTGCTGATGCCACAGTGGAAACCCTGTGTCACAGGAACATGGGTTTGAGCACCACCAAAGACAGAGAAATGGGGCAACACGGATGCAGGCTTCCCGGAGGGGATGTCATACATGTCGGACTACCATGACTGGTACGATATCTCCTAACTGGAGGGACACTGGCTACAAAATATCCGGCATGGTTTATCTGCATATAGGCAACACTGATTTCTTCTTTTACATTTTCTGATCGTTTCCTCTCAATAACAGTAGTCTAATAGACAGTGGCGGATTGAGGTCAAGGCGACATGGGCAGCCGCCCAGGCATCTTGCCGGGGGAGGCACAGGGCGCCCGCACCAAAACATTTGGAATGGTGACATTTGCGCGATCGGTTTTCTATCTCTCATTTGCACGTCACGTCAATGATATCATGTCACCGTGTGGGACTGTGGGTCAATTAACCTTGTCAGAGTGGGCGCCATGATTCTAGTTTGTGAGCTAGGCAGGCTACTGCCTGGGAAGGTGTCCCACTCAGAAGTACGAGATGGGGAGGGGGGCGGGGGTAGGTTGACCTCAGGTCTCGCCACAGGGTGGCGGGGGTAGGTTGACCTCGGGCCTCCCCACTGGAAGCCCGAGGTAGGGGGAGTGCGGGAGTCTATCAAATAGCACACCTCTAACTTTGTACAGTACTAATGCAATTAGTAAAATCAGTCACACTACGAAATGCTACCAAATAAACCACAATTCATTCAGTATTAACTGTGAATATATAGTTTCACAGACATATTGTTTCATTTGTTTCTGGTTTGTGCAAAATTGTTAAGAATAATATAAAACCAGTCTGCACACCACCAAGGTGAATTGGTTTAGTCTTGACTCTTGGTTGACAGTGTTGGGGGATGGGTAATGTATTGATGCTCGAGTGCCAAATCAACACAAATTTGTTTCTATTTGTCTTTGCTACAACTTCTTTGATATTTATGAGTCAGATTTTTATTTTTTGTATATATTTTTATATTTATATTGTTTTAAAATGTATTTTATTCATATTTGTTTAGTTCTGCAATGGATACATCCAATTGGCGCAAATCAGTTTACAACCAGCCATTACATTGACCAAGTTAAAGCTCTTCTCATTACACCATCGTGGCGTTGTGTGAATTACGGGGGAGGCAGAGGGGACTCAGCTCCCCTGAATAAGAGATTAGCTCCCCTAAATGACACTAATTTAACCATTCTCCTATTTGTGTAAAATGCAGTGGTAAATAGGAAAATAAAAGCTTCCAATTGAAACAAACACCCCCACCTCTCTGTCATGGTTTAAACCATGTATTTCTATGTGGCCGCACAAAGCGTGTCCCTGTCCACGAATGGTACTGTAGGGTTCTATAGCTGCACTCAGTAGCGCTAGGCCGTCTGTGTTTGCTCTGCTGTAGTTGTTTGTGTTGTCACATTCGCTAGGTAGCCAGCATGCTTGGTCTTGTAAGCAGAGTCCGAGTACAATGCTGTAGAGCAAAACAATATAGTTTTTTTTGGTCCGCAGCTCGCTAAGGGAAGTCACTCGTATTTAATACCAACTCAGAGTTAGCAGATTATCTTTGAAATTGGTCAAAGAGTACGTTCACAGATAGAACAATGAGCCGGATATAAATGTGAAGCATCAGGTTGGCGTTTCCACTTAACTACCAAATGGTGATGAGAGGGAACCCACTGGCCGGCAGTGGGAGAAGGCGGAGTGAGACGGATTTTGGGCGTCATTCTGCTAATCTTCTGATCAATTTGATCTCCATACAGTTTTCTGTTTCCAAAACTAGAATCTGTAACAAACAGAGTGGACTGCGTTTTGTCGACTTTACCCTTCGTCAAAGTTTTTAAAAATGGTGTTGTTTAGAAGGAGTGCAAGGGCAATGTAGTTATTGCACACGCACACTTCACAGAGTAGGCGTTCCCTAACAGAAACATCCAAATAGATTCTAGAACGTGCCAGGGGATCTCACTAGCTTGTGCTGCCCACCTCCTTGCTTGTTCTGCCCACTAAGATTAATTTGCTCCCATTGGAAATGACAGGCTCTGGTCTACTGTATCTTGGGTTAGTTATAAAAATCTTTAGTATGTTTTATGAGTACCGTTTGAGTTGGCACATGTAAATGTTGTTGTCCCTCGGTTAAACGTGTGTAACGGAATTCGTCCTCCTCATCTGACGAGGAGTAAGAAATGTCAGACCAATGCGCAGTGTGGTAAGTGTCCATATTATTTCATAATACTGAACACGACAACAATACAAAAATAACAAAGTGCATAGATAAGAAAACCGAAACAGTCCCGTAACGTGAACAAACACTGACACGGAAGACAACCACCCACAAAACACAACAGAAAACAGGCTACCTAAAAATGGTTCCCAATCAGAGACATTGACTAACACCTGCCTCTGATTGAGAACCATATCAGGCCAAACGAAAAACCCAACATAGAAACACAAAACATAGATAACCCACCCAACTCACGCACTGACCAACTAAAACAAAGAAAATACAAATGAACTAAGGTCAGAAAGTGACAACGTGACCAGAAAATGGTATGTATTTTATCCTTGGTTCCGCAGTAGACCACTCAACACGATCCATGACATTGATGCCGCCTAGCAAAATAAACAAGGTAGCACTCTGTGCACTGTAAACCAAGGTGGAACCCAGTTAAGACTGTAGTTAGACTGCAGGGGCAATGTGATGCATTTAGCTAACGTGTTTACGGTAGTGTTTGTATAAAAAATAAATCACTCCCCCTACTTGATTGATCTAACTACTGGATCAAAATGAATTAGGCATTGTTGAATGTAAAATATTGTGGGCTATTTTCAATTTCAGATGACAATAATAATGACAATAATAAGAATTGCAGCTTATAACGAGGGGGCCTTCAAAATACTTTTCAAAGTGTGTGTGTGTTTGTGTTATTTGGAGCGGTCGGCTGTGAGTGCCCTCACCAATATACTTAAGCTGATTCTTAGGTTCCGACCCTCTACTACTGGATGTCTGGTAAGAAGAGGCTGATTATAAGGGCACAAGGTGAGACCCAGATGTAGACACAGGAGGCAGATGGTTAGAGTCTTTGATATTTATTATAATCCAAAAGGGACAGGCAAACGGTCAAAACCAGTTCAGAGTCCAGGAGGTACAGAGTGGCTGGCAGGCTCGAGGTCAAGGCAGGCAGGTAACAGAATCAGGCAAGGGTCAAAACCAGGAGGACTAGCAAAAGAGAATAGAAGAAGCAGGAGCAGGGGGGAAAAACCACACTGTTTGACTTAAACATACAAGACGAACTGGCACAGAGACAGGAAACACAGGGATAAATACACCGGGGGAAATAAGCGACACCTGGTGGGGGTGGAGACAATCACAAGGACAGGTGAAACAGATCAGGGCGTGACACGGATGTGCTTGCTGTCTCCGTTCAGGGCTTTTATTCTTCTATCATCATCATCACCACCACCACACACAGCCACTTTTAATACACATCTTAGTTTTTTTTAAATATTGTGGTTTTTTTCATCCACGTGTCATTGAAAACTGACAAATAATTCAAATGCTAATATTTTTACTTCTTTATGAATTATTCCACTAATTGAAAGAAGGTGGGGTAGATTAGCTAATATCACAGATAGATTGTCTGCATAATTTCCAATCCCCCATATATATAGTTTTATTTATATATATATATATATATATATATATATACACATTATTTCAATATTTTCCTCATTTATATTTTTGTTCTTACATCTTCTTCAGGTCTGGGATGTACACCATGTGATTTTCTTTGTCATATATACTGTATGTTACCCCTTGGCAGTGTTATCAGAGAGCACAGCATTGATTTTCACTGCTACGCAGACAATGCACAACTTTGCAATTCTGTATTTTTTTTTAATGTAACCTATATTTAACTAGGCAAGTCAGTTAAGAACAAATTCTTACCCAGCCAAACCCTAACCCGGATGACGCTGGGACAAATGTGCACCACCCTATGGGACTCCCAATCATGTCCGGTTGTGATACAAACTGGAATCGAACCAGGGACTGTAGTGACACCTTTAGCACTGAGATGTAGTGCCTTAGACCACTGCACCACTCGGGAGCCCTGTATCACCAGAGGATTTTATCTCCACAGATAAATTATTAGACTGTATTAGTGATTGAACTATTTGGATGACTCACAACTTCCTCCAGTTAAATCAACTGTTCCCAAACTAGGGGTCGTGACACCATGATGATCTATTTGAACGGTCTTCCAACTCGGAATTCCAACTCAGGAACTCTGGCCCCTTTCTCTTTTTCTACTTGCACGAATGTGAACGCACGCACACACACACACGCATGCACACACATAAATCAGAACCCTGGACAGCCACACCATGTTTTGCTTACGTTGATTGGACTAAATTGTTTTTGGTATCTTTAAGTTGTCACTGTATTAGACTAAGCAGAGGTGATTTGAAGTTGAAATGTTGAAGTTGAAATGGTGCTGGAATAGTGGAGGCAGCTCCTGTTTTCTTTGCGACTTGCGGTAACTCTGTGGTTCTAAATCAATAGTGTCGGAAACATTAACTTGCATGACCATGCTGTAGGTCATGTAACTGTCTGTTACTGTATATGCAATATGCTTTGTGGACTTCCCTGGACAGGGGGTGCTATTCAGTTTTGTGATAAAACAAAGGTGTGGTTATGTATTCTGCCACTGTGTCTTCCTATTGTCTCCATTATCACAACACATAGGTTGTAATATGGCTTTTTTTTGGGGGGGGGTTTGGCTTCCCCAGTTATTTTACCCACACACCACTACTCTCAGAAACTCACATCAATAGTTTTGTCAGATAACACTGTTAAACAAAGAATTTATGCTATTGCTAGCAATCAAGAGAAACTCTGACTGAACGACTCAAGAAAACCCCAGCCTATGTTCTCCAAGTGGACGTTAGTTGTGAGGGCTGAGGTGCCCATGCATTGACTTTTGTTCACAATACAAATCGGAGGATGCTTTTCACGGGGACATATTGTTCTGTTTCACTATTCCCAAGCATGAAGCGGCACAGTTCAGTGTGCTGCATGGCTATATTGATGAAAAACAGATTCCATGGAATCGAATGGTGGGCTTTTGCACAGATGGGGCTCCATCAATGGTGGGATGGCGGGCAGGCCTCTGCACTCTAGTTATGATTGTGTCTCCCTCTGCCATATGTACGCATTGTATGATACACCGAGGGCAACTCTTCCAAAATCAAAGTGAAAATCGAACAGCTGATCGAGCTGTCATGTGACGAATGCATTCACAGGTGACTATGGAGGAGTTTTGGTTCCTGACTCAAAGGGAAGACCCTGCCGATCTTTACAAACAACTGAGAACTCTGAAATCTCTGACTTCTGAAAATCAAGCTCAGACTGGGAAAAATCTATTTGAACGGTCATCCAACTCGGGAATTCCAACTCGGGAACTCGGGCCCCTTTCTAGAGATCCGACTTTACGACCGGATGATCACTGACGTCATGATTTGACCTCGTGTTTTCAGTGTATCCAGTTGTCTTGAAAGCACCATAAAAATCATGGAACCCTTTGCCAGCTCACATCTGTGTGAAGCTGGATTCAGTGCTCTCGTCTTCAATAAAATCAAATATCGATCCAGGTTGGATGTGACAGCAGAGATGAGGAGCGCACTGTCGACCACGCCCCCTGACTTTGACAAGCTGCGGCGCGACATGCACACCCATCTCATTAGTGGTGGTGAGGTAAGATACATTATGTCAGTGTCACGACTTCTGCCGAAGTCAGCCCCTCTCCTTGTTCGGGCGACGTTCGGCGATCGACGTCACCGGCTTTCTAGCCATCGCCACTCCATTTTTCGAATATCCATTTGTCTTGTCTTGTTTCCATACACACTTGGTTTACATTTCCCCAATTAAGCTACTTGTATTTTACCCTCTGTTTCCCATCATGTTTTGTGTGTAATTGTTTTCATGTTAGGTAGTGTTAGTTTACGCGCTCTACTTTTATGTTCCGTTTTTTGAGCATGTTTGTTTCATGTAGTGCTCTCGTTTTTGGAACTATAATAAAAGTGCGCCTGTTCATTGTATCTGCTCTCCTGCACTTGACTTCGCCTCCAATACACCATCCTGACAGTCAGACTAATTTGCAAATTTGCAATTGACTGTCATAGCCCCAAATAAAAAAGTAAACATTGGCTGTTAATTCCTTAAAGTCTAAGATGTTGGGGGAGGGGGGGTGCTAAGCTGACATATGGAATTGTTTTAAGATAGTCATGCTATGGATCATTTAGCTGTTTGATTTTGAATTTTAGGACCCCTTTAGGTATCCCAAAAAATATGGGGATCATTTTGGTCTACTTTACTACTAAAGCCAACAGAAACACATTGAATTACACATTCATAAATGGCTAAAAGCACAGCAAAAAAATGTATCATTAGAAACAATGTTTTGAAGAGTCTGTCCTAAATCTAGGAGACATTAAACAAAACTCAGGAAATATTCTGTTTGTTTTTTACACATATTTAACCCCTTTTGGGGGGTAGGCACAAAACTACCTTCATACTTCCCTTTGTTTTTTAAATCCGGTACCAGTTACCTTCAGACAAGTCCTGTGACACTTGTGGGGGTCGTAGAGCAAAACGTTTGTATCCCAACCGGTTCAGAAGCTACCAAACAGAAGTTGGCACATTGACAGCACCAACTTCAGACAGTCTCCTGACACTTGTGGGGTCGATTTCGTGAGATGCCAAATCTTTTTAGTTTCCTGAGGGGGAATAGCCTTTGTCATGCCATCTTCACGACTGTCTTGGTGTGTTTGGACCATTCTAGTTTGTTGTTGATGTGGACACCAAGGAACTTGGAGCTCTCAACCTGCTCCACTACAGCCCCGTCGATGAGAATGGGGGCGTGCTCGGTCCTCCTTTTCCTGTAGTCCACAATCATCTCCTTAGTCTTGATTACGTTGAGGGATAGGTTGTTACTCTGGCACCACCCAGCCAGGTCTCTGACCTCCTCCCTGTAGGCCGTCTCGTCGTTGTCGGTGATCAGGCCTACCACTGTTGTGTCGTCTGCAAACTTAGTGATGGTGTTGGAGTCGTGCCTGGCCATGCAGTCGTGGGTGAACAGGGAGTACAGGAGGGGACTGAGCACGCACCCCTGGGGAGCTCCAGTGTTGAGGATCAGCGTGGCAGATGTGTTGCTACCTACCCTCACCACCTGGGGGCGGCCCGTCAGGAAGTCCAGGATCCAGTTGCAGAGGGAGGTGTTTAGTCCCAGGATCCTTTGCTTAGTGATGCGCTTTGAGGGTACTATGGTGTTGAGGTGTAGTCTTACGGTATTACTCACTACATTGGAGTTGCATTGTTTTGGGACAAACAGTAACGTAGAATAGGGGTGTACATGCAACATGTGGAGAGAGAGAGATAGATAGGATTTATTTGACACGACACTACCACGCGTGTATAATACATTTTAAATAATTGAGGATGACACAAAAAACGTTTTCAGAAATGCTTGGGTTACACATCCAAAACATAACAAAACACAGGACAAGACCACATTGTCAGAGCCATAGAGCAGGACTCCGTCATCAGATCAGCGATCTCAGGCTCCTAAATTGAGTTAGATGATAGTTTGATGGCGATGATGCCAGGTCATGCCAGATGCCGGTGATGCAGTTAGCTTTCCGACTCTGATGTTATTCTCGGCCTCTCTGTAGTCTGTGATGCCAGGTGATGGAGTTGGCTTGCTGGCCCTGATGTCATCCTCAGCCTCTCTGTAGCCTCTCTGTAGCCTGGACTTTGTATTCCTCCACATGTAACATGTAGCACCCACTTGGATAATGCCTCTGCTTCTGCTACAGTGCAAAAACAAAAAAACATACCACACATCATTCCAAAGCAGTAGTCATCCTCACTACGAACTCTCTGCCATTTCCATAATGCTGTCAGGTCTCATTGATCAAGAAGAAGCTGGTGCTGAGATTAATCTTTTCAATGCAAACATTAGCCAGGGGCTAGCTAGCTAGCCAAACCAGACAAGTCAACCTGCCATCAGTCCTGCAACTCCATGGGTAAAAACAACCAGACAGTGGAGGCTCCTCAGAGGAGGAAGAGGAGGACCATCCTCCTCAGTGAATTTCATAAAAATGTAAATGGTAAAACATTTAAAAAGTTCGGCTTTTTAGATAAAAATATACTAAATATAATCATGTCACCAAATAATTGATTACAACACACTATTTCGAAAATAAGGTCTAGAGTAGTGTCAAATGGTGGGTGTAGCTGGTGCATGGAAGTCAGGTGCAGGAGAGCAGAAATGAGTGGACAAAGCACTTTACTGAGGCAATATATATAGAACAGAACGCAACCGCGTCACAAAAACAAATGCCCAAAGAACAAGTGAGGCAGCACAAAGTACAACAACTCAGTACAAAGTTCCGGCTGCCACAAAGCACAGGTACAAAACAAAACCCGGCGCAAACCAGACGGAAGCGTGCCAACCTTGATAATAAACAATACCCCACGCAGACATGGAGGGAACAGAGGGCTAAATACACATAGTAATTATGAAGAGATGTAAACCAGGTGTGCAGGGAAACAAGACAAAACAAATGGAAAATTAAAGGTGGAGCGGTGATGGCTAGAAGACCGGTGACGTCGACCACCGAAAGCCGCCCGAACAAGGAGAGGGACCGACTTTGGCGGAAGTCGTGACAAGTAGCCTTAACAGCACTCTGTATGGTAGCACAATGGTGTATTTTTTCAAATGTATTTAACCTTTATTTAACTAGGCAAGTCAAATTATTATTTACAATGACGGCCTACCAAAAGGCAAAAGGTCTCCTGCAGTGATGGGGGCTGAGATTAAAAATGTATTAAATAAAAATATAGGACAAACACACATCACGACAAGAAAGACAACACAACACTACATGAAGACAGACCTAAAGACAACAACATAGCATGCCAGCAACACATGACGACACAGCATGGTAGCAACACAACATGACAACAACATGGTAGCAACACAACATGGTAGCAGCACAAAACAGAGTACAAACATTATTGGGCACAGACAACAGCACAAAGGGCAAGAAGGTAGAGACAACAATACATCACGCAAAGCAGCCACAACTGTCAGTAAGAGTGTCCATGACTGAGTCTTTGAATGAAGAGATTGAGATAAAAACAAAAGTGTAGCCGGAGGACAGCTAGGAGGCTCATGGTTCTTACCCCCTTCCATACACTTACACAGTAATTATGACAACTTCCGGAGGACATCCTCCAGTCTATTAGAACTCTTGCAGGATGAACTGACATGTTGTCCACTCAATCAAAGGATCAGAAAATGAATCTAGTACTGAAAGCATAAGCTACAGCTAGCTAACACTGCAGTGCATAAAATGTGGTGAGTGGTTGACTCAAAGAGAGAGGAAGACAATAGTTGAACAGTTTTGAACCAATTCATTTCTTCCAAAATGAAGGACAAGCAAGAGTGAAATAGGGAGAGCGAGTGTCGTTTTTTTTTCATTTTCAATTTCACTTACTTAGCTAGCAAATGCAGCTAGCTAGTTTAGCCTACTGAAACACCATGCTCAAACAGAGGGATGCTATGTTAGCTAACTGGCTATGACTTTCCAACACAACACTGGAACTCTTCCAAGTCAAGGTAAGCTTTTGGTATTACTAATTTATTGCCATCAGGGCCTGCTTAGCGGGTTTACTAACGCGACAGTTCTAAAAAGAACTTGCAAAAAATAATCTGCTCAGACTGCAACTAAGGATCATCAAAAGCCGTACTATGAATTCTCAGACAACTCAAAGATTCCTAGATGCCCTTCCAGACTCCCTCCACCTACCCAAGGACATCAGAGTACAAAAATCAGTTAACCACCTAACTGAGGAACTCAATTTAACCTTGTGTAATACCCTACATGCAGTCGCACCCCTAAAAACAAAAAACATTTGTCATAAGAAACTAGCTCCCTGGTATACAGAAAATACCCGAGCCCTGAAGCAAGCTTCCAGAAAATTGGAACGGAAATGGCGCTACACCAAACTGGAAGTCTTCCGACTAGCTTGGAAAGACAGTACCATGCAGTATCGAAGAGCTCTCACTGCTGCTCGATCATCCAATTTTCCAACTTGATTGAGGAAAATAAGAACTATCCTAAATATATTTTTGATACTGTCGCAAAGCTAACTAAAAAGCAGCATTCCCCAAGAGAGGATGGCTTTCACCTCAGCAGTGATGAATTCATGAACTTCTTTGACGAAAAGATCAAGGTCATTAGAAAGCAAATTACGACTCCTCTTTAAATCTGCGTATTTCTCCAAAATTCCGTTTTCCTGAATCTGCACAACACTGCCAGGACCTAGGATCAAGGGAGACACTAAAGTTTTAAAATATTATATCTCTTGACACATTGATGAAAATAGCCATGGCCTCTAAACCTTCAAAATGCATACTGGACCCTATTCGAACTAAACTTCTGAAAGAGCTGCTTCCTGTGCTTGATCCTCCTATGTTGAACATAATTTACGGCTCCCTATCCACCGGATGTGTACCAAACTCACTAAAAGTGCCAGTAATAAAGCCTCTCTTGAAAAAGCCAAACCTTGACCCAGAAAATATAAAGAACTATCAGCCTATATTGAATCTCCTGTTCCTCTCAAAGTTTTGGGAAAAAGATGTTGCGCAGCAACTCACTGCCCTCCTGAAGATGAACAATGTATACAAAACGCTTCAGTCTGGTTTTAGACCCCATCATAGCACTGAGACTGCACTTGTGAAGGTGGTAAATTACCTTTCAATGGCGTCAGACCGAGGCTCTGCATCTGTCCTCGTGCTCCTAAACCTTTGGTATGCTTTTGATACCATCGATCACCACATTCTTTTGGAGAGATTGGAAACCCAAATTGGTCTACACGAATAAGTTCTGGCCTGGTTTAGATCTTATCTGTTGGAAAGATATCAGTTTGTCTCTGTAGATGGTTTGTCCTCTGAAAAATCAACTGTACATTTCGGTGTTCCTCAAGGCTTAGTTTTAGGACCATTATTGTTTTCACTATATATTTTACCCCTTGGTGATGTCATTCGGAAACATAATGTTAACTTTCACTCCTATGCGGACGACACACAGCTGTACATTTCGATGAAACATAGTGAAGCCCCAAAATTGCCCTCCCTGGAAGCTTGTGTTTCAGACGTAAGGAAGTGCATGGCGGCAAATGTTCTACTTTTAAACTCGGACAAAACAGAGATGCTAGATCAAGGTCCCAAGAAACAAAGAGATCTTCTGTTGAATCTGACAATTCATCTTGATGATCTCAAATAAAACTGTGAAGGACCTCGGAGTTACTCTGGACCCTGATCTCTCTTTTGACAAACATATCAAGACTGTTTCAAGGACAGCTTTCTTACATCTACATAACATTGCAAAAATCAGAAACTTTCTGTTGAAAATGATGCAGAAAAATGTATCCATGCTTTTGTCACTTCTGGAATAGACTACTGCAAAGCTCTACTTTCCGGCTACCCGGATAAAGCACTAAATAAACTTCAGTTAGTGCTAAACACGGCTGCTAGAATCTTGTCTAGAACAAAAAATATATATAATATTACTACAGTGCTAGTGTAACAGGGTTATATTGGTGATTCCCCTTGCCACTTTATTGTTAAGCCAATGGGTTTTTGGTTTTAGTTTTGTCTTGCCTTCACCTACTTACCTGATCAGTTACAGACGGACTGTGTTGACAGACCCACTATTGCAACAGTACACAACACTGTTACCCCTTATGCAGTTGAAGGTACTCGGGGTCGTATTAGGTCAAGGGCAGGAAGACTATTTAAACCAGTGTCAAGACTGATTGAGATTATGAATCAGCAGACAGTTAGCTTTTGAAGGTTAAATATGTGAATAGAGGGTCAATGGTATTGACATCTTTTATTTGTTTTGCTTTTACATCATTATGACCATGATTAGAGGTTGCAAGATGGTAATGTGACGGATATGATCAACTCTCTTATGGTAGTTTATTTTATTACTTGGATGTTTTAAAGTCACTGAGTGTACTTAACATGTAACAGGCATGTTTACCTATGAGGGCTAAGGGGATTGATCAACTGCTTTTCACTCTAATTCTCAAGGAGAATAGTCTAATGACTGGAATATTTAGTGACTGATTTAAAGCAGGGTCTGCATCCTTGATATACACAGCTTTACCTTTTAGTTTCTCTATTAGGTAGTATAAAAATATATCTAATTTTTTTTCTCTGGATTATTCTGTACATATGTTGAGTGTCTCTGTATCTGGTATGTTTGCACAGTGCCGTTTTGTATTTTTATTATTTTTTCTTTGCAAGTGGAATTCAGTAGGGGGGAGTGTAACAGGGTTATATTGGTGATTCCCCTTGCCACTTTATTGTTAAGCCAATGGGTTTTTGGTTTTAGTTTTGTCTTGCCTTCACCTACACAACATGGCATCTTATTGGCTGGTTTGCGTAGCTTGCTTACGAGGGGGGATGTTTCAGTTAGAATCGTCCCAGTGAACAAGCACCAAACCAGCGGTAAGTTGTTGGTTGCAAAGCACTGTACGTCAAAAGTGATTTTTATACTCCCAAGTGATGATTTAAATGTACAATATATATCAATCGGTTTGTAAATGTTATTCGAACATCACACATAAGATGCAGTGTTTTTTGGAGAATATTGGTTGTGCATTTTGTTGTAAAGAATTCCCGCCAGTACTAGCTAGCAACATACTGTGTCTCCTGACCCCTCCTGTATCAGCAATAATTTGTGTTGGGGGGCTAGGGTCAATCTGGAGTATTTCTCCTGTCTTATCCGGTGTCCTGTGTGAATATAAGTATATATTTTTTCTCTCTCTCACTCTCTCTCTCACTCTCTCACTCTCTCACTCTCTCACTCTCGAGGACCTGAGCCCTAGGACCATGCCTCAGGACTACCTGGCCTGATGACTCCTTGATGTCCCCAGTCCACCTGATCGTGCTGCTGCTCCAGTTTTAACTGTTCTGCCTGCCGCTATGGAACCCTGACCTGTTCACCCTGACCTGTTCACTGGATGTGCTACTTTGTCCCAGACCTGCTGTTTTCAACTTCTAGAGACAACAGGTGCGCTAGAGATACTCTTAATGATCGGCTATGAAAAGCCAACTGACATTTACTCCTGAGGTGTTGACCTGTTGCACCCTCTACAACCACTGTGATTATTATTACCTGACCCTGCTGGTCATCTATGAAGATTCTAACATCTTGGCCTTGTTCTGTTATATTCTCCACCCGGCATCCCTCATAGCCTGGTTCCTCTCTAGGTTTCTCCCTAGGTTCCGGCCTTTCTAGGGAGTTTTTCCTAGCCACCGTGCTTGCTGTTTGGGGTTTTAGGCTGGGTTTCTGTACAGCACTTTGTGACATCAGCTGATGTAAGAAGGGCTTTATAAATACATTTGATTGATTGATTGATGTTCAGGTGTCTTATGGCTTTTGGTAGAATCTGTTGGAAGGAAACTTGGCCCCGGTGATGTACTGGGCCATACGCACTACCCTCTGTAGTGCCTTGCGGTTGGAGGCCAAGCAGTTGTCATACCAGGCAGTGATGCAACCTGTCAGGATGCTCTCGATGGTGCAGCTGTAAAACCTTTTGAGGATCTGAGGACCCATGCCAAATCTTTTCAGTCTCCTGAGGTAGAATAGGCTTTGTTGTGCCCTCTTCACAACTGTCTTGGTGCATTTGGACCATGAAAGTTTGTTGGTGATGTGGACACCAAGGAACTAGAAGCTCTCAACTTGCTCCACTACTGCCCCATCGATGAGAATGGGGGTGTGGTCTGTCCTCCTTTTCCTATAGTCCACAATCATCATCTCCTTTGTCTTGATCACTTTGAGGGAGAGGTTGTTATCTTGCCCCCACACGGCCTTGTCTCTGACCTCCTCCCTATAGGCTGTCTCGAAGTTGTAGGTGATCGGGCCTACCACTGTTGTGTCGTCGGCAAGGTTAATGATGGTGTTGGAGTCGTGCCTGGCCATGCAGTCATGAGTGATCAGGGAGTACAGGAGGGGATTGAGGTTGCACCCCTGAGGGGCCCGAGAGAGCATGATCACACAGTCGTCCGGAACAGCTGATGCTCTGTCTGGTAGGCTCGTGTCACTGGGAAGCTCGCGGCTGTGCTTCCCTTTGTAGTCTGTAATAGTTTGCAAGCCTTGCCACATCCGACGAGCGTCAGAGCCGATGTAGTATGATTCAATCTTAGTCCTGTATTGACACTTTGCCTGTTTGATGGTTTGTCGGAGGGCATAGCGGGGTTTCTTATAAGCGTCTGGGTTAGAGTCCCGCTCCTTCAAAGCGGCAGCTCTATCCTTTAGCTCATTCTGGTTGGGGTATGTAGGTACAGTCACTGTGGGGACAACGTCATCGATGCACTTATTGATGAAGCCAGTGACTGATGTGGTGTACTCCTCAATGCCATCGGAAGAATCCCGGAACATATTCCAGTCTGTATTAGCAAAACCTGTAGCTTAGCATCTGTGTCATCTGACCACTTCTTTATTGACTGAGTCACTGGTGGTTCCTGCTTTAGTTTTTGGTTGCAAGCAGGAATCAGGAGAATAGAATTAGTGTATTTGTGTTTATTACTTTATCACGTTTCTTAGAAGGCATAACAGTATTATTCATGGATTAAGCTGATCACGATTGTAGAGAAAAACCAGGCGCAAGAACTCTATTGAGTGGAGGCCACATCCAAGTCTATTAATATCTAAGTCGCAAGATGTGAGTCTTTGATTAGCTCAGTACAGCTTGATTTGGCTCATTTGGTTCGGCTCAGTAGTGTGAAAAGTCCTTGAGTACAGGGAGCAACATACATTACTGTTTTTTTTACCTAAGAACCTGATCTCTTTTAGATGAACCAATGTTATCTAAAGCTATTTTCGTCAAATGGTCTGGTTATCTTCTGTAGTAATTCTCCTAAAATCCTTTTCTCATCAACTGTGGACACGTTCCTACTTTAGAGTTGCATTGCTTGGGACAAACAGTAGTGTGGAATAATTATGAATGTGGTTCCATTTGGAAATTACTAACTTTATTTGTACATCCTCGGGTTGACTTATCCACGGAATCACCCTATTATTGACGTAGTAAGCCTTACTCGTCTGTGGGACTACTCAGAAACTACCACAGTCTGCACCTACACAACCATTGTACACTACTGGTTGTCTCAAGGACCTCACAAAGTAGGAATGTTTCCACACTTGAACAGAAGAGAATTTTAAAGATAATACACAGCACGTACGCAGCCAAGACTGCCAAGACAACCGTAGTTAAATGAAGCGGTTATGAGTAACACCTCATTAAATCATTTTCCTGTCATTCTTACTATTTCCTTTTAAAATGGATACTATAAAAACACACTGTGATATCCTGTTATACAATTAATTAATAATGCCCAGGAAGTCAGTGTCTGGAGAATACAGTATATTGGCACAGGTGTTTTATCATAGAGCATCAAATTAATCTATTATCTTGCTACATGCTTTCTTAACACCTCATTAAATCATTTTCCTGTCATTCTTACTATTTCCTTTTAAAATGGATACTATAAAAACACACTGTGATATCCTGTTATACAATTAATTAATAATGCCCAGGAAGTCAGTGTCTGGAGAATACAGTATATTGGCACAGGTGTTTTATCATAGAGCATCAAATTAATCTATTATCTTGCTACATGCTTTCTTAACAGCTTGGCGACAAGATATCCAGCAGGAAACTCCCCTCCAGAACAAACAATGACGTTGCATCCATATCGTTGCATCTACTCCCTTCAACAGATCTCCCATGAACAATCAATGACCAGTTGAGGAATAACATTCACACTGTATGTGTTTGTGGGTGTGCGTGTATGTGTGCACTGTGCAAATGGATCCTTTGAAATGAATGCTCCCTCTGGTAAACTGTGGAGGTGGATATAATGAAAAACAAATAGTTTAACTTTCCCAGTTTATAAACTTCCTGTGCATTTCCTTGCTCTGAGTTGCACTTCCTGCAAAGGTGATCTCAGAACCTTCCCACTCTGTCTCCATCCCTCCGGTTTTGTATGTCTCTCGGGTCCTTGTAATCAGTATCCTCAGTAGCTGCTGTGTGTTCACCTTAGTCATCCAAATAAACTCAGCAAAAAAAGAAACGTCCTCTCACTGTCAGCTGCGTATATTTTCAGCAACCTTAACATGTGTAAATATTTGTATGAACATAACAAGATGCAACAACTGAGACATAAACTGAACAAGTTCCACAGTCATGTGACTAACAGAATTTGAATAATGTGTCCCTGAACAAAGGGGGAGGGGGTCAAAATCCAAAGTAACAGTCAGTATCTGGTGTGGCCACCAGCTGCATTAAGTACTGCGGTGAATCTCTTCCTCATGGACTGCACCAGATATTCCAGTTCTTGCTGTGAGATGTTACCCACCTCTTCCACCAAGGCACCCCACATTTCTGGGGGGAATGGGCCTAGCCCTCACCCCTCCGATCCAACAGGTCCCAGACGTGCTCAATGGGATTTAGATCCGGGCTCTTTGCTGGCCATGGCAGAACACTGACATTCCTATCTTGCAGGAAATCACGCACAGAACGAGCAGTATGGCTGCTGACATTGTCATGCTGGAGGATCATGTCAGGATGAGCCTGCAGGAAGGGTACCACATGAGGGAGGAGGATGTCTTCCCTGTAACGCACAGCGTTGAGATTGCCAGCAATGACAACAAGCTCAGTCCGATGATGCTGTGACACACCGCCCCAGACCACGACGGACCCTCCACCTCCAAGTCGATCCCGCTCCAGAGTACAGGCCTCGGTGTAACGCTCAGTTCTTCGATGATAAACGCGAATCCGACTATCACCCCTGGTGAGACAAAACTGCGACTCGTCAGTGAAGAGCACTTTTTGCCAGTCCTGTCTGGTCCAGCGACGGTGGGTATGTGCCCATAGGCGACGATGTTGCCGGTGATGTCTGGTGAGCAGGGACCCTGGGCATCTTTCTTTTGGTGTTTTTCAGAGTCAGTAGAAAGACCTGTTTAGTGTCTTAAGTTTTCATAACTGTGACCTTAATTGCCTACCGTCTGTAAGCTGTTAGTGTCTTAATGACCGTTCCACAGGTGCATGTTCAATAATTGTTTATGGTTCATTGAACAAGCAGTGTTTAAACAGTGTTTAAACCCTTTTTACAATGAAGATCTGTGAAGTTATTTGGATTTTTACAAATTATCTTTGAAAGACAGGGTCCTGAAAAAGGGACGCTTCTTTTTTTGCTGAGTTTAGATCTTCAAGGTGCCAGTGGTTTGCGTCTGAATCTGGGACAACTGGGACTCAGTCTGTTTAGTCCTTGTCCAGTTGCCAGTGTGTGACTCATACTATATGTATGTCAGTTGCAGTCAGTGCCGTTTAAGATGAGGGAGGACAATTTATTTTCATGAGCATGGCCTTATTTCTATTACATCATATGGGAGGACTATCATTCATATTCAATTCACCCACTTCAATGTAACATCAATAGGTTTAGGCTACTACATGATACTAACATTTTCCCTAAACCCATCATGTCATTATTACAACCTAGCCAATAAATGAAGTTCATAACGTAGATGCACACAGGTCAAGAGACAAATTTGAGTTGACACATGGACTGACGGTGAC
The DNA here is from genome assembly GCF_045679555.1 of Salvelinus alpinus. Classification (NCBI taxonomy): domain Eukaryota; kingdom Metazoa; phylum Chordata; class Actinopteri; order Salmoniformes; family Salmonidae; genus Salvelinus; species Salvelinus alpinus. The sequence goes on along the minus strand of NC_092106.1, from coordinate 6,416,837 downwards.
ATTCAATACCGCCTTGCATACTTTTGCCTGCATCTAGTTGATATAGGGTGTACTCATTAGTCCAACAGTTGCACATGAGAGTTTCTATTGGACAAATTCAGGTATGTTTATCCACATTTTGTTCGTTTTTCTTCTGTTTAAGAAATCCTCTTAAGGATTAGCCCCTTTTTTTCAATTTTCGCCTAAAATGACATACCCACATCTAACTGCCTGTAGCTCAGGCCATGAAGCAACGATATGCAAATTCTTGGTACCATTTGAAAGCAACCACTTTGAAGTTTATGGAAATGTGAAAGGAATGTAGTAAAATATAACACAATAGATCTGTTAAAAGATAATACAAAGAAAAAACAAACCGTTATTTTGTATTTTTTTGTACCATCATCTTTGAAATGCAAGAGAAAGGCCATAATGTATTATTCCAGCCCAGGTGCAATTTAGATTTTTGCCACTAGATGGCATCAGTGTATGGGCAAAGTTTTAGACTGATCCAATGAACCATTGCATTTCTGTTCAAAATGTTGTATCAAGACTGCCCAAATGTGCCTAATTTGTTTATTAATAACTTTTCATATTCAAAATTGTGCACTCTCCTCAAACAATAGCCTGGTATTCTTTCACTGTATTAGCTACTGTAAATTCGACAGTGCAGTTAGAATACCAAGAATTTAAGCTTTCTGACCATATCAGATATGTCTATGTCCTGGGAAATGTTCTTGTTACTTACAACCTCATGCTAATCGCATTAGCCTACGTTAGCTCAACCGTCCCGTGGAAGGGACACCGATCCTGAAGAAGTTTTTTTAACAGAATCCACAGAATGAATACACCCCTGATCACGCGTAAACACAGTTCACTTTCATAGCAGCCACGTTGTATTCCTTCTTACATGTGCTCTCCTCCTCTCACCTTTTCCCTTCGATTGTGGACTTCAGTGTACAACACAACAGTTTTATGTGACCAGGCGGGGGGAAAAATCCAGGCCAAACCGCTACATTGTTGTCACCATATTTGCTAAAGTAACCGTCATAGTTAGCATAGCTAATAGAACTAACCTGTTAGTAAACCCGCTACAATCATGCAGTATTGTTACAGTGTACAGTCAAAAAGCAGTTACACCGGCAGGCCCCGGTGGCAATACATTTGTAAAACCTAAAGCTTACCATGACTTGGAAGAGTTCCAGTGTTGTGTTGGATAGTCATAGCCAGCTAGCAAACATAGTATCCCTTGAGCAGGGTGTTTCAGTAGGTTGAACTAGCTAGCTCCATTTGTAGCTATGTAAGTTTTTAAAAAAGACACTCTCTCTCTCTCTCTTTTTCACTCTTGCTTCTCCTTAATTTTGTAAGAAATTAAGTACTTCAAAACTGTTCAACTATTGTCTTTGGGTCAACTACTCACCACATTTTATGCACTGCAGTGCTAGCTAGCTATAGCTAATGCTTCCAGTACTAGTTTCATTCTCTGATCTTTTGATTGGGTGGACAACATGTCAGTTCATGCTGCAAGAGCTCTGATAACTTCCGGAGGATGTCCTCCAACCTGTCATAATTACTGTGTAAGTCTATGGAAGGGGGTGAGAACCATGAGCCTCCTATGTTTTGTATTGAAGTCAATGTATCATGAGGAGGACGGAAGCTAGAATTCAAGTCCGGGCTCTGGCTGGGCCTCTCAAGGACATTCAGAGACGTGTCCCGAACCCACTCCTGCATTATCTTGGCGGTGTGCTTAGGTGCGTTTGCCTGTTGGAAGGAGAACCTTTGCCCCAGTCTGAGGTCCTGAGCGCTCTGGAGCAAGGGAAGCAAAGGGATTACTTATTTAAAGGCCCAGTGTAGTCAAAAACATGATTTCCCTGTGTTGTATGTATATGTCCACACGATGAGGTTGGAATAATACTCTTCATTTAACACTTTTTTTTTTTTTTTTGCGTGACTTTTTTCATTCAACGTTTTCACCCCGGACGCTTTATCTGGACATGGTTCTACAGGACCTCCACCATCCGAATCTAAGTAGTAACATTAACACTATGCCATCTAATTGTAGTAGCTGTACTAATAATTTACTGGAAAACTATCGCCTTATGGTAAGGACAGCCATTGTGGAGGAAATAAATATTCATTACATATTGATTACAGAGCACTATTGTTTTCACTATATATTTTACCTCTTGGTGATGTAATTTGGAAACACAATATTAACTTCCACTGCTATGTGAACGACTCACAGCTGTACATTTTGATGAATCATGGTAAAGCCTATTGGGATTCTCTGCCTCTGGCCTTATTACAGAGGCTGAGTCACTGGCTTCCATGACGTCCGTAGGAGGGGTGCGTCACTTGAGTGGGTTGAGTCACTGATGTCAACTTCCTTCCTGATTTGGAGCCCCCTCTGGCTTGTGCGGCGGAGGAGATCTTCGTGGGCTGTACTCAGCCATCTCTCAAAATAATAAGTTGATGGTCTGTTGATATGGTGTGGGGGCTGTGCTTTGGAACCTGGCAGCATCCCTACGGTGAAGCACGGTGGTGGCAGCATCATGCTGTGGGGATGATTTTCAGCGGTATGGACTGGGAGACTTGTCAGGATCGAGGGAAAGACGAACGGAGCAAAATACAGAGAGATCCTTGATGGAAACCTGCTCCAGAGCACTCAAGACCTCATACTGGGGCAAAGGTTCCCCTTCCAACAGACAACAACCCTAAGCACACAGCCAAGACAATGCAGGAATGGCTTCGGGACAAGTCTCTGAATGTCCTTGAGTGGCCCAGTCGGAGCCCAGACTTGAACCCGATCGAACATCCCTGGAGAGACCTGAAAATAGCTGTGCAGCGACGCTCCACATCCAATCTGACAGAGCTTGAGATGATCTGCAGAGAAAAATGGGAAACTCCCCAAATACAGGTGTGCCAAGCTTGTAGCGTCATACCCAAGAAGACTCGAGGCTGTAATCGCTGCCAAAGGTGCTTCAACAAAGTACTTAGTAAAGGGTCTGAATACTTATGTAAATGTAATATTTCCATTATTTTATTTTTAATACATTTGCTTTGTCATTATGGTGTATTGTGTGTAGATTGATGAGGGGGGGAAACAATTTAATACATTTTAGAATAAGACTAACGCAACAACATGTGGGAAAAAGTCAAGGGGTCTGAATGCTTTCTGAATGCAATGTATATGGATCTGTGCCGTTCACTTTGAACTAGACTGTTTTTACAGCATGTGCGGTGCTGAGTAGATGTGCTTGTTTTGAGAGATACAGTACATGTAGTGAGTGCACATTTGTAGTGTTAGTTAGCCCATGCTAGTTAGCCCATGCTAGTTAGCCCATTTATAGATCATTTCTAGTCAGCAATGGGGGAGTGATTTTTTTCCTACAAGAGCACAATACGTGTGCATTTCTAGACATATTTGAAAAGCGAGACAGGTAAAGAGCTTTTTTTCTGTAAGGGGCAGTGTTGTATTTTGGGGTAGTGTTGTATTTGGAGACAGGCCTGAATAAGCTAAATAGCCAATAGGCAGAAGTTAGCATAATTTGTCTGATTCTCTGTAATAATTGTTTGGGAATAATGATGCATTTTATTCTGTAAAGTGGATTCTTGCATCAAACAACACAACAACAGTTTCAGTCACATCCTTGTCTGAAGGAAAAGTGGATAATAAACAGCTTAATGTCAAGCCCTGCATCTTTTTTCAAAAGACTTATGGAATGTAGGCCTACATTGAACACCACACATTGGTTGCTACTGTTTTTTATGGTAGGCCACCCTGGTATGTCTACATTATGATCAAATAGCTACAGTAGCCTACTTGACCAGTGTTTAAACTAACTTAAAGTGGGAACAGCCTCAGTGTTCACAGTAAACGCGGGCCAGAAGTTGCAGAATTTTCACAATGTTCAAGTTTTTGCTCAGTAGACCTGAAATTTGCTCAGTGCTGAAAAAATTTCAAGGAACATTGATCATGATTATAAACATTTTAATGTATAAGAGGTGGTCACCTTCCTGAATATAAGGAAAATAGCTGTTTTGATGGGAAATAAAGTGTTGAGGAATTTGAATGGAATGATTGTCTAGCCCCTTACAGTCTAAGCCCTGTGTAAGCTATTAGCCCATACAACTGCATTGAACAACAGATTCACTACATTGAACAACAGATAGTCCCCCCCAAAAATCTAAAGGAAGTTTGTTCTGAAATGTTTGTCCTATATCTGAGAGATATAAGAAAGATCAGGAAACTGTTGTATTTAACCCCTAATTGTTGGTACTAAACGGTCTCTATATATACTTCCATTCATGTTTTCAACTTGTACCGGGGGACCTTCAGACAAGTGTTGTGAGGCCTGTGGCCATTCTAGAGCAAAACAACCAATATGTACGTGTTTGTGAAAGTCTCAGAAGTTGGCAAATTGGCTGTCCCGACTTCAGACGAGTACCAAGACGCTTGTGGGGGTCGTAGAGCTAAACGGAGAACACTACCGTGTTCGTGAGAGTCTCATCTTTACATAGAGTGGTCAAACCGTTCAGACGATTTTGTGAGAAGAAGACCGCTTTAGCTCTGTCAACTTTCACCACAGATGCGGAATTGCGACATCCAATGCAAAAACAAAGTTTTTCATGGGGATTTTTTAAAATTATGCTAATTAGATTTCCGCGGGGGCGCGGACATCGACTCTAGGGGGCTAACCACCAGTTGTGTAAAGTAACTTAAGTAAAAAATAAAGTACTACTTAAGTCGTTTTTATTGGGGTATCTGTACTTTACTTTACTATTTATATTTCTGACAGCTTTTACTTTTACTTCACTACATTCCCAAAGAAAAAAAAATACTTTCAAAATTTTCCCTGACACCCAAAAGTATTCGTTACATTAGCAGGACAGGATGGTCCAATTCGCACACTTATCAAGAGAACATCCCTGGGCATTCCTACTGCCTCTGATCTGGCGGACTCACTAAACACAAATGCTTTGTTTTTAAATTATGTCTGAGTGTTGGAGTGTGACCCTGGCTATCCGTAAATAAAAAAATAAAAAATTACAAATTGTCTGGTTTGCTTAATATAAGGAATTTTAAATTATTTGTACTTTTACTTTTGATACTAAAGTATAAAAGTATATTTAAAACCAAATACTTTCAGGCTTTTACTCAAGTAGTATTTTACTGGGTGACTTTCACTTGAATCATTTTCTATTAAGGTATCTCTACTTTTACTCAAGTATGACAATTTTGTACTTTTTCCACCACTGCAAATATGTAAGTGAAAGAGCAGTCCATTTTCAAACAGAGTACCAGTTTTGTTCAGCACCCCACAGAGCTTACAGCTAAAGCTTAGTTCACTGAACCTCCTCCACTACATTAAAATTAGTTCTCATCTCAGTCAAATTAAAGTAAAACAGCTAAATCCTCCATACGCTTGTTGAGTAGTTGTTTGTCAATGTATCTGTGTATTTGAACATGTTTTAAATGGTCAAAATAACACAAATTGGCATTGTAAGGCAAGCCTGATACTATACGTTGTCCACAGACCCATTTTCAGTCCACTCAGAATGTTTAGACAGGGCCCCCGTGGGAAGAGGGTGTTCTATACTCAAGGCTAATTTTCTAGAGTGTTGCTTGATCTTAAAGTCTGTCAGGGAGAAACTCTGCCCCGTGATTTACCAGTGATGAAGTAGTGGCTGTTAGAAAATGTTACCATTAGTTTTTTCTTAAAAATAGCTGATGTTTCAGAAATGTAGCAATGATAGCTTTTTCAATTCACCAACTGCAACTGGAAAAGGAGGTCCCAGCAAAACAATGACTCAAACAACATATTAATGACATGGGTTCATACTGTAGAGTATTTTGAGATGGCTTGGCAACTGGATATTGTTGTTAGGGGTGGTACTTGTAGGTGTGGCTGATATTGACTACTTATCTCTGTGCATCTTAGTATTTAATCTATGAATGAGACTGCTTTATTGAAAGAGTCACCATGACCACTCCACTACTGATGTGTGGTATGTGAGCATCCCTATCAATCTCTGCACATTTGCTAGAATTTGTCTGTACAATCTCTGGACTTTTCTTAACATTTGTTTGTTTCATTTGTGCAGTTCTTCTGGCTCTACCCTGCTACAGCGCACCTGGTAAGTGGAAAGCACTATCATGTCTTGCGTCTGTTTGTATGAATGAAATGGGGCCGGCTGTTGAAAGGTGTAGGCTACTACTCTGCCTCTCAGATTAAGCCACAGCAGAATTAATTGTAAATTATTGCTTTGTGGTTTGGACTTGAGAGTTCATACATTATGTACCTTATTTCCCTGAAATACCTTCTGAAAAACAAATGTCAATCGGGAATGCAGTGGATCATGTTGGTTTAGAAACCCAAACATAGTTCTACTTGTATAGGGATGTCTGCAATCTAGATGATCGGTCAGGGAAATTAGTTATCATCATTTAAAATATATATTTCATTAGGCAAGCCAGTTAAGAACAAATTCTTATTTACCATGGCGGCCTACACCGGCCAAACCCTAACCAGGACGGCACTGGGCCAATTGTGCGCCGCCCTATGGGACTCCCGATCACGGCTGGTTGTGGTACAGCCTGGGAACGAACCAGGGTATAACAGTGATAACACCAAGTAAAACTGAAATGATAACTTAAAACACAAAATATAAATATCCATTAACAAACGTCTTATAGCTTAGACTAATTTCCACTTCCTGAACACATACTACTTAAATAAAAAACATAGCCTTTTCTTAGTAAAACGCAAAAGTAAAAATGAAATAAATACAGTAGTCTTTCCACCATATAGTCAGACACATTCTATTCACAGGCTTGTACACAGCACAGAGGTTGTAGTTTGTCCTGTCGGTACCTTTGCCACTGTTCCACCCCTTGTGTAGTGCGCTGTCATGGTGTATTTGTGACACCTCTAGCACTGTGATGCAGTGCCTTAGACCGCTGCGCCACCCGGGAGCCCCATCATTACTCTAATCAAAGGTTCTTATGCTTTTTCAGCTCAAGACCCAAATGAGAAATGTATTGTCCTTGAACGACTCAAATTAAGAAGAAATAGTGTGTGATTATAAATGTTTACTAATAGCTCGCGACCCCACATGCTCAGGTCCACTTTGGTTCCCAACCTTTTTCGGATTACTGTACCACCAACTGAATGTTGCTCTGCCAGGAGTACCCCTGAAGTACCCCTTCATGTGCATTTTACCTGTAGTCCTATGGTCTCCTGAGTCTTCTCAAGTACCCCCTGTGGATAGACCAAGTACCCCCAGGGGTCCTAGTATCCCTGGTTGCACACCACTGCTCTGAACAGTATAGCCTTCTATGGCATATAACTGGCTGTGTGGTTTATAGAGCTTTGGGGATATTAAGCCCAATAAGGTTTTTTAATTCAAATAACTTCTATTGAGCTGCGGATGACTTTAGGGAGCGCTAACCATAGATATACCGTTGTTTCCTGACAATATATTGAGTACGGTATACCTTACTCAGTTTTTCAGGCGTTTTATCATAGAATTATCTCTATGTGTTTTATCCTATCAACTTCCGTCACTGATAGGCAATTGTAAAATGCGACTTTTAAAGCTTTAATTTGTTTTAACTGTAAAGCAATTGACAGTAGGAATATTTTCTTAGTGAGCGTTTTTGCAAATATCACGCTTAGATTAATAGCATTCGTCATGACCCGGGATAGTTTTTCACAGAATACGTAGCCAGTGCTTTGTCTTGATGTGGGGATGTTTCACAGAGCAAGTCAATCCTTTTGGACATCCAGTCTCTGCCCATGCTGGGAAGTTCTACGACACGTGAGTATAGCAAGTACCCTTATTATCTGTGCTCTGGGTAGAAGCTGCCCGTGGGCCCAGATCTTTAGTGGGGACACTGACCTTAGAACAGTGTTTAGGGGCAACTTCATCCTACTACCGTTCTTTAATTAAGATGTGTCATCATGATGTGACTCTGTATTTGTGACCATTGTGACTCCACTCTATGTCTATGGCTGCGTTTCAAACTCATAAAAGACACACGCTCGTCAACTTACCCTTGCCTTATATTGCGGCTATATTTGTCGTCGGTCAAAATGATTAGCCAAGCAAGGGAAGTTTGCAACGTAAACCCCTCAGCCCACATTTTTAGTGGAGTTTGCGAGTATACAATTATGTTCACTTCGGGCCTGAAACGCCCCATAATTCAATTCGCAATGATTGTACAGTACATCCGCTAAGAAAAGTCTGCCAAAACTTAAAACGTCAATATGGAGTCAACATACAAGTGTAAGTAAAAACGAATGTAAATAAGTTTAAAATTGTGCAACTAATGCACAAAGACGTCTCGTAAAAGTAATGATGTTTTTGTTTGTTTAGCTTTTGGAAATTGTAGAAATAAAAAAAAGTCCTTCTTCAGAAGTTCCAGCTATAGGCAGGTTAACGTTAGTTAGCTAATTAATTTGCTAGCTATCATACAGTGGGCGTATATTCATAATTATATAGTTAATATAGGTAAATATGCAATCATAATTGACTTTAGCACATATAAAGCACCCATAAGCTACCTGTGGCTGAAAACACAATCGTCGCGGGCAGAACGAGTGACGAATTTCCAGGCAGGGGAGGTCCATTTCAAAATCATTCCTTCCTCCCTCGCCCCTTGCCCTGCAAGTGTATACTCGTCAGACGTCATGAGAAGTGTCCACTTAATTTGAGGGCTGAGGGGAGGAATGCAGCCTATGTCTAGTATATGTGCTGCACATAGACATAGAAAATGCCCTCTAGACATGAAGAAGAACCTCTGCCTTTCAGGTCTCCCAGAGATCACATCTGCGGCGGGCTGAATTATGACGTTATAGATTACACTTGCTGTGAAAGAGTACTGCATAAAGTGGCGGGGCTGTCTTGCTGTGGAAACAGGGTCTTTAACCTCACCCAGGCTTCCTGTTGTGAAGGTGAGATAGACAGAGTCATGTCTCCTAGCAGTATCCCATGACATCTACAGTATTCACTCAAACCTGGTAACTGTGAAAACGTTATTTTCTCAGCACCTCCCAAGTTTTGTTTCGATATGTGTTTATCTGTAATTCAACCGATGCAGGTCAGCTGACTCTGAATGTGAGCCAGCTGGTGTCAGATTGCTGTGGGTGCCAGGCCTATGACCCACTCAACCAGCTCTGCTGTGACTCTCAGATCCTAACCAGGACCCAACCCCATTCCAAGTGTTGTGGAAAAGGTCAGCGAGATCAGATCTATTCACATCTATTGATGTCTTTGCTGTCATCATCGATTATGTAGTTGTGTTTGTTTAATTCTTCACAAAGGCATAGACAGAGATGGTCGGTGTCGCCAGTCTTCTAGCCATCATCGATCCACTTTTAATTTCCCATGTGTTTTGTCTTGTTTTTCCTCACATCTGGTTTCAATTCCCTCAATCATTTGTTGTGTATTTAACCCTCTGTTCCCCTCATGTCTTTGTGTGGGATTGTTTATTGTAAGTGCTTGTTATCTTGTTATTTTTATGCCGTGGGTTTTGCTATTAAACTGCTCCGGCTATTACCAAGTTCTGCTCTCCTGCGTCTGACTTCCCTGCCACCGATTACGCACCCCTTACATCTGTCTGCTCCGAAAGCTGTTTGGGAGATGGTTCCCAATTTCCCACCTCACGGCTTCTATGCTCACTCCCCATCACAATGTCAAGACTGTTACACTTGACCACTTGAAAGCACTTCAGTCATTTAAACAGTACATCTGATCAATCATTATTACCTGTTCTGCAGAGCTTTACAATGAAGACCACCAGCTTTGCTGTGGAAATGTCGTTGAAGGAAAGGTCCTGACCAAAATGTCCAGTCACCACCGGTGCTGCGGAGACCAGCAGTTTGACCTGCGAAGCCACTGCTGCTGCTTCGATTCTGAACCACTATCCCCAGAGCCTCTCAATGCAAGCTGCTGTACATCACCAGGGTCTAATGTTAGTAAAAGGAAACCTACTGGTTTTGTATGGTTGTAATGAAACTTCACATTATGATAGTTTGTCATCTTTGTGTGTATTTTGTTCTTTCTTTTTTTTCAGCACATGGGAATTGCTCAGACTTCTCCAAAATGGTAAGGTTGCCTTTGGCCTTCAACCATACAGTATACTGAACCTCATGTTTCACTCTCTTTATTCAATGTTCAATTCAACCATTTCATTAACAGTCAGGTTTTTAAAATAATATACTTCACGTCCAATGGCTAAAAGCCACAATGGGATGGCATCCATTTTAAATGATGCAACGTCATTATGATTCAAATAAAAACACACACTTACATGTCAGTTTTTCTGAATGTTCTTTAATATTTACTGAACATCTGCAGGTGTCAGATATTGCTTTATTTTCCTTGTGGGTTTTGCCTTTTGGCATTGGCCCGAAGCATTGAATGGTTTGCCAACAAGCACATTGACACTGAGATAACCTCCAATGGGCCCTTTAACTGTAAAAGTTGGTTTGTAGAAGTGTGGTGGAATAATTAGAAACAAGATAGATTGTTTTATTTTTTAAATCATATTTGTAACTGTGCTTGTATGTGTGTATTTGTATACGTATCTACTGTATGTTTATGGTCTGTTAATGTATTTATGTGCATGTGTTGTATGGCATCTAATTGTGTGTGTGTGTGTGTGTGTGTGTGTGTGTGTGTGTGTGTGTGTGTGTGTGTGTGTGTGTGTGTGTGTGTGTGTGTGTGTGTGTGTGTGTGTGTGTGTGTGTGTGTGTGTGTGTGTGCACTGTGCATATGGATCCTTTGAAATTAATGTCTTTCCCTGCTAAACTGTGGAGGCAGATGTAAAGACAAACAAATAGTTGAACTTTCCCAGTTTATAGACTTCCTGTACATTACCTTGCTCTGAGTTGCACTTCCTGCAGAGGTGGTCTCAGAACCTCCCCACTCTGTCTGTTTCTCCATCTGCCTCCAGTATGTCTGGGAAACATCCATGTAGTCTAGGTGCCTGTTTCAACCCATCAACAGAACGTTGCTGTGTGAACCCTACTTCTCTCCAGGAACAAAGTTACTCCCACGAGGGAACACTCCGTCACACCCCATGTAAGACAGTAGAGGGTGGGGGGGGTTACGTACTGTGGAAAGTATTTCCCCACTTTCTCAGACTGGGTGTGCATCTTTGTGCTATTTGTACACACACAGACAGAGAAGCACACGCAATGGAGACATTGGAAATGCATTCTATGAGACTCCAGAAAGTGGGGAAAGTGAAATATAAAATATAAAATCTTAAATGAGACACGTGTGTGAGTTCTCGTGGAAGATTAGGTGCTCTACCACGACAGTAAGATACTGCTCTCCGAGCGCCAATGACGTGGAGGCACCTCTCTGATTCAGAGTGGTTTGGTTAAATGAGGAAGACATATTTCGGTTGAATGCATTCAGTTGTGCAACTGACTAGGTATCCCCCTTTCCCACATAACACACATGAGAGGAAACAGCATTAAACAGCTGTTTTATATCATCAGTCGAATCGCCCAATCTCTGCAAATTTTGGGGGTTTTCCTGTAACATTTCTCTACAAAGGCCATAATGCATCAAATATGTAGGTGAAAGAGCAGTCCATATTTGTAACAGATGACCAGTTTTGTTCAGCAGTCATCGCACTGTATTGTATGGATGCTGATTTTACAGTATGTACAGTAAATGCTGCCAGGTTAGACAGATTACTTAACAGTCTTGATCTGATCATCCCCATCCCTGTCCTTCCTCCGTCCCATCTCTCTAACCAGGTCTCTACAATGGTGCTAGCTGTGGCTCTCAGGTTTACAATCCAGACAGTAAAATCTGCTGTGCCGGGAAGCTGTCCAATAGGGTGCTTGGAAAAAACCTGGTAAGTCCATTAGCCCACAGAGCTTAGGCCTATAGTTAGCCCACAGAGCTTAGGCCTATAGTTAGCCCACAGAGCTTAGGCCACAGAGCTTAGGCTTGGTTCACTGAACCTCCTCCGCTACATAAAAATCGGTTCTCCTCATCTCAGTCAAATTAAAGTAAAACAGCTAAATCCTCCATACGCTTGTTGAGTTGTTGTTTGTCAAGGCATAAAGACAAGGCTGTACAGCACAGGGATGTATCTGTGTATTTGTAAATTTTTTAAATGGTCAAAATAACTAAAAAGTGGTAATTTAAGGCAAGGCTGACACTATACGTTGTCCACAGACCCATTTCAGTCCACTCAGAATGTTTAGACAGGGCCCCCGTGGGAAGAGGGTGTTCTATACTCAAGGCCAATTTTCTAGAGTGCTGCTTGATCTAAAAGTGTCAGGGAGAAAATTGCCCCGTGATTTACCAGTAACAATAGTTACTATATGCGGTACTATGTCAGTTTTGGCAGCACATTTAGTTCTGTAAGCCCCAACCTGCAACCAGTCAAGAGTAGAGCAGCTCCTCTTTCGCTTGGCGCTCTGTTGGTAGAGGATGTGTGCGCACAGATCCCCTGGTAAAAAAGTTAGACTCTCCTGTATAGCAAGTTGACTTTCTTTTGTGATTGTGTTTGAATTTTGGGTATGTGCATGCTACGGTGTGTCTGCACGTCTGTTATTCATGTTGTGTGTGTGTTGTTACCCTGCTGACCGGTGTGTGTCTCTCTCCCAGTGCTGCGGTACAACTCCGTATGGTGTAGAGGACCAAGGGGTGCTGTGCTGTAACCAGACCTTGCACCGTGTGGTGGAGGATGGGTACCAGTGCTCCCCAGGTGGCCACTTGTATCTGCCATCCCGTGACATGGTGTGTGGCTCACGCGTTCATCTCAACGATCCAGGCAAACACTGCTGTGGAGAGGAGACATACGACCCTCAGTATGACATCTGCTGCAACGGACACAAGTGAGTTGCTCTATAGGGTGGAAACTGTAGGTAGATGAACTTAGCCAGGATTCTTCTTTGCTCATACAAGAGTAATAAAGGCCTAGTGCAACATTTATTTAATTTTAATTAAAAAAAATATATATTTTATTGTGATTTTTCAAGCGGTGCTACAGCACCCTCAGCATCCCTACTTCCCGCGGCTATGGGGGGAAGCTGGTTGATGGTTGTTTGGGATTTTAGGAATATTACTAATGTATTTTTCATGTAAACTGTGTTTCTTATTGACTGAAGTCTGTTTATTGGAAATACGGAAAAATGTAGCATGACCTGACAGACTGGAAATATATATATATTTATTTTGTATATATTTTGGGGTATTTTACCCCTCTTTCCACTTCCCCCCACAATTTCGATCTTGTCTCATTGGCTTCCCATGGCATCCATGAATACATGCTACTGGTCATCTCTCTTCATTGCTCAATCTGTCGATTCAAGTAATCAATTGGCTAAAACTCATTATTTTTATAGCTAGAACTCTCCAGATCCCATTTCCTTGAGAGCTATTCATCGAAATAGAATGGGTAAAATCCAATCAATGATAAATAATCATCAGTACATATGGCTCTGATCTCACCCAACATGACAGCACAAAAGGAACCAAATTCTGAGAGATGATATGGACTCTTTTGATATAGGGAGATCAAATATTTTTCTCTGCCCAGACACAGCAGGTGGGGGAACAAGTCCTGCTGCGGAGGAAAGGCCTATGACTACAACAGTGACCAGATGAAGTGCTGTGCAGGGACTCTGTACAACCTGCAGGTTCAGGACAGACTCTCAGAGGAGGCCCAGTGCTGTGGGAGTGTTCTGATGGAGGCCGGCTCCACCCAGACCTGCTGCTCTGCCCCAGGGCTAGACCTGCTCTATCCTACCCAGCCAGGGTTCACCTGCTGTGGGCACCGCTATCCCAATGCCTCCCTGTGGTCTTGCTGCGCCGGGGTCCTGCACCCAAGGCCTGAACCACACAACACCACCAAGAACGTGATTCCAGGTCAGTGGGAACCGGATACAATCCGAACTTGATTCCCATTTTTCATCGATACATGATTTTTGTCACAGTTTGAGTTTATCTCTGAAAGGTCTCCGAAAGATCTACCTACAGGGCAGGCGAGTGATATGAAGATTCTATATGAAGATTCTATATGATATTCATGTGGTCCTTTGTAGCTCAGTTGGTAGAGCCTGGTTGTAACGCTGGGGTAGTGGGTTTGATTCCTGGGACCATCCACGTGTAAAAATGCATGCATGACTATAAGTCGCTTTGGATAAAAGCGTCCGCTAAATGGCATACATGCATAAGATAAAGGGGGTGTCTTCTGATGTGTCCCTGCCTGGTCTCTGTCCATTTGATTAGACTGTTGTTCATTATCCTCAGGGCCCAGGCTTCTACCACTGGGGGATTTAAAGACTGAAGTCCTGTGTCACAGCAGAGGTAAGGCCTCCAGTTTGAAGCACAAGATGAAAGGAAACATTACTCAATACTTTGACCTTTAGCAAGAGCATTGGGAAGCCCTTGAATCTACTTTTGTGGGAAGCACTTCAATTCTTTTGGAAAGCACTTAGACTAATTGATTTACAGTAGCTTCACAACACTGATCTAAAGTGTGTGTGTGTGTGTGTGTCAGTTCTGCTAGGGACAGTGGAGAGTGTGTCTGTGAAGATGAATGAGCGGTCCATCGTGATGGTGAAGGCCATGTACATGCTGGCCTCGCGTGGCCATGTCAACGCCCTGCCTTCCCCTCACTACCTCACATTACCCGACCACTGCAGCTCCCCTGAACTGGTGCCGGGCAGCACTTACATCTGGGTGAAAATGCCTTTCTCAGACACCATAAGGTTCATCTCTGATCTCAGCGATCATTCCTCCCCTGTTCATTCCATCCTCTCCAGGTGCTCAAAATTATAAATTTAACCATGTTTTGAGGCAATTACATTGCTTACAAACAATGGCTTTTTTTTTTTTTTAAACGTCTATTTTGGGTTCTGATGGGGTAGGACAGTTTAACTAAGCTCATGAGGCATACGTTATATTCTTCAAGAGTCAATTTGTATATAATTCATTTAAAACTCAAAAGAATGTATGTGGCTATCACAGATGACCCATTTAAGATGTCAGTATATCTTTAAGCTATTTTTATTTGCTTACAAAAATACGACCATGTTTATGATCTCTCATGAGTCATATCTCAGGATAAGTCTAGGTAGTGGTTTTCTGTAATATTATCGCAAACGTTACTTTAATGTTAATACAAATCTATTGTCTTAATAATGGCTATTCCATACTGAAGCTATTTACTCACTGAAACTCTTTGTTCAATGTGACACTAACATCATTGGCGTGAATCTGTCTGTGAAGGGATTGCACCACATTGTGAAACGGCAGGAAATAAAGCCTATTTTCTAACCAAGCAATTGTGTGTAGGTGTGTGACTTCACCATGACCTCGTGACTTTTTCCACATTGTGTTACGTTACAGCCTTATTCTAAAATTCATTCAATTATTTTTTCCCCCCCGAATCAATCTACACACAATACTCCATAATAAAAAAAAAAAAATTTAAATATGACATTTACATAAGTACTCTGACCCTTTACTAAGTACTTTGTTGAAGCACCTTTGGCAGCGATTACAGCCTCGAGACTTGTTGGGTATGACGCTACAAGCTTGGAACACCTGTATTTGGGGAGTTTCTCCCATTCTCCTCTGCAGATCCTCTCAAGCTCTGTCAGGTTGGACGGACAGCTATTATCAGTCAACATTAAAAGCTTTATGTACTCAGTCAATATCTGAGTTTGGAGTATCTTGATTTATTGTCTAACTGTTGTATTTATTAGAATAATTTTGAACAATTTGACGGTTGCTATGTTGACAGATGCTCCTCTGTCTTCTCTGACAAGTGTGCCTTGTAAAAAGCATACCGATTTCAGATAAAAAGCTTTTAATGTTGACTGATAATAGCTGTCCGTCCAACCTGACAGAGCTTGAGAGGATCTGCAGAGAAGAATGGGAGAAACTCCCGAAAGATCCTTGCTGATCCTCTCTCTTAGTTGTGACTATTGTACAAGGCTGGGTGGGAGGCCGCAGCCATGCAGGCACCTGCATGACAACAGAACTACTGTATGAAAGACACAGAAGATTTGGTTCAGTTCCATTCTACATGAACAACCATCAAACAAAGCTGTCCAGTTACAGGGCAAACAATTGTATAACACTACAAACACGTTATAGTGTTATAAATATAGTGCTCCAGAAAATGTGCTGAAAATAATGGAAGGAACTGATGTGATTGTGTCTCAAGAGTGTTTGGTTAAAAAAAGAAACCTTCCCTCTTCTCTTCCGTACGGTAATTACTTATCTGTAGGATATTTTTAGTGGAGCCTCAGAAACCACAATGAAATGACTGTATATCAAAATAATCGGTTGACACTGGCGCCAAACAATTGCTTGAAACTGTCCGAATTCTGAAGTGGTCCAAAAAATAGTACATGAGTGGTCCTATAACTATTAACGAAATTGAATGGGAATGAAAACAACTTGTGGCAGAAACAATTTAGAGGAGAACTTGGCAAGAAATGAGAGGAAAGTGAGCGAGAAATTGCATCTTTCATATGCTTCCTTCCAGGCTCTTGTCGTGGGAGATGGTCCAAGTCCTTGGACACATTCCCACTTAATCACAACGTTCTAAAGTGGACCACATAGCCTCTTCCTGTATGATGTACGAAGCTCTGACCGGAAGTGTCTCAAAGTAAGCCAAACGTGACACTATTGTAAAACAGTTCTAACACAGCAGATCTATGCTCTCTAATGGCCTACACAAAGAAAATGTCATGTTTTGAGCACCACATATCTTTTGTTTCACACAAATTGTTTAAAACAGAACATAGACAGAAACGCATAAGCGTACATGTCAAATGTCATTTCATCCTATTTTAGAGACGAATGAAAATACTGTATCCTATCACTACTGTGTGTAGGGGGAAAGCATAGGGCCACTATCCCTTGAATAAATTCAGGAGCAAGAGGCTAATTTGAGCTGGCGAGGGTTATAAACGGACA
Source organism: Salvelinus alpinus (assembly GCF_045679555.1). NCBI lineage: Eukaryota > Metazoa > Chordata > Actinopteri > Salmoniformes > Salmonidae > Salvelinus > Salvelinus alpinus. The sequence continues at coordinate 6,399,890 of NC_092106.1, read as the reverse complement.
ATAAAGTGATTATTATTTACACAGAGAAGCTGTGTTAATAAAGAAGTAAGTTCACTGACAGCAGCCTGGAGAGTCAGGGAGTAAACATACACACCTCTGATGCTGTTGAAGACTCAGTCTACTTACTCAACACTCTTAGAAAAAAGGGTTCTTCGCCTGTCCCCATAGGAGAACCCTCAGTGGAAAAGGTTCTACATGGAACCCAAAACGGTTCTACCTGGAACCAAAAGGGTTCTACCTGGAACCAAAAAGAGTTCTTCTATGAGGACAGCCGAATAACCCTTATTGGTTCTAGATAGCACCTTTTTTTCTAAGCATGTATAGGAAAGCAGTCGACATACACACCTCAGATGCTGTCGAAGACTCAGTCTACTTACTCTACTTGCAAGGTGTGTGTCAAAGCATCTATTAGGAAAATAGTATAACAGAGACTCAATTTGGATGAATGATCTCCAAATGATCTGATAAAAGGAGGAACTTCAGCATAGCTTGGGAATGACTATCCAGAAGAATGAGATTGGGTTGACTTGCTAACCGAAAGAAACTTAACACAGCATTTGCACTTCTTCTTGACTTTTTCAACAATTGCCTTTTCAGGGATGATTGGAATAGTGTGGTTTCTGAGATTAAGTTTCAAAATCGTATAAAAATGACCTGACATATTTAAGCAATAAGGTTCGAGGAAGTGTGGTATATGGCCAATATACCACAGCTAAAGGGCTGTTCTTACACACGACGCAAAGCGGAGTGCCTGGACACAGCCCTTAGCCGTGGTATATTGGCCATATATCACAAACCACCAAGGTGCCTTATTGCTATTATAAACTGGTTACCAACGTAATTAGAGCAGTAAAAATAAATGTTTTGTTATACCTGTGGTAGACGGTCTGATATACCACGCCTGTCAGGTTTTGGGATGATGACCCCATCCACTGCAGAGGGCAAATCCCTCCTGGTAATCTACAGCCTGCTGGGCTGCTCTGCCATCCTCTTCTTCAATCTCTTCCTGGAGAGGGTCATCACCATGTTGGGCTTCTTCATGCGATGGTGCCACCGGAGTAGAACACACAACATCAGGGTAAGGGGCAACAGCAATCAACCCGAGGGTGGAGGAGAGGAAAGAGACATGGATGGTGGGAAAGATGGGTGGAGGCCCTCTGTGTATTCCGTCATTCTCATACGTTTTGCTGCTACCCTGGTGTTGGCGTGTGGTGCTTCCACTCTCTACTCAGCCATGGAGGGCTGGAGCTACATCGAGTCCCTGTACTTCTGCTTCGTGGCCTTCAGTAGGATGGGCTTCAGGGACCTGGTGAGCAGCAGGGAAGAATCCTACCGAGAAGCCCCCAGGGAAGACCAATAATAGCATAGATAAAAACAATTTATACCAAGGAAAGTTATAGACTCGTTCTTATTCGATTAGTTCTGCAATGGGATAAATACCATTTGGAGCAATACCGGGTATTTCTCTTACTGTTTCTCTGGGCCAATAAGGATCTCCGTTTCATTGACCACGTTGAAGCTCATCTCATTACACCACCGTGTGTGAATTACAGGGGAGTCAGTGCAGGCTCAGCTCCCCTGACTAAGACATAAGCAGTGGCAATTTTAGCATGTACATTCTGGTGTGGCAAACTATTTTTTGGGGGGGTGGGGATGCATCCCAGCAAAGCCACTACACTACACAACACAACACTAAACAATTCATTCATTGCACTATAACGGTTACAAACAGTGCCCACAAACTGTTCGGGCCTACATAAAGCTGTCCCAACAGCAGAGCTTTCCTTTCAGCACCATGGAGTGAATCCTTACCACCGCTACACCTGGCTATCAGCGGAGCCTTGTCTGGCAGCAAAACAGTTCATTCAGCCTCATTTACTGCCTTTAAAAAAAAAACATAGCTCATATGGCTGACTTGCTTAAACAAATGTGGTTTCGACTGACAATTGAGATGTACAAACTATGACATAAAGGAACGACGAGCGGATAAAATATAGTCCTTCATTTCGATTAAGACTTAAATGAGCGAGCTAGGACGGACGTAGTCAATATAACTGTTTGTTCAGCACTTTTGAAATGTACAGCGACAGAATTCAGAACATCTGCCATTCTTACAGTATTCTTTGTGTACATCAATTCAGAATTGTAGGATAAATAAAGGGCGCACATAAGCAGACAATGAAAGCTCTTACAATATTCAATGGTTACATTTCTCTAAAACAGGCTATAAGCTACATGTGCACCATCAAGGGTGAGGCACATGGGCTACTAACAGCTTACTACACAACATACAGTACACTTAGTATTACTTTCTTGGCTAAAGTATGCATATCTCTCTGGCATATTACATAATTTATGCAACAGCATACAATATATTTTTGGACTCACCTAGGTGTGTTGTGCTCACTTGAACAGGAAGGTGGCGCCGCGGTCCTTCTTGTGGGCTCTAGAACAAGGCCCGAATCCCGACTTGGAATTCCGAGTTGGATGACCGTTCAAAATAATTTCCCTTATTTTCTCCGTCGGAGCTAGTTTTATCAAAGTTCCCAGTTGTCTTGAACTCACTGAAGTCTGAGATTTTCCAGATCCGAGTTTCCAGTTGTTTTGAAGGCGGTAGAAGTCATGCTGGATTTGACAGCATGGTCAATGTATTCAAACTTTTCTGACCCATGGTGTTACCCCCTTTTTCGTTAATATCCCATTTGCAGTTACGATCTTGTCTCATCACTGCCACCCCGCTACGGACTCGGCGAAGGTCGAGAGCCAAGCCGCACTGCTTCTTGACACACTGCTTGTTCAATTTGTCATTTACAACTTGTTGTTTAATGTTTATGTCCAATGGCTGATGAGCACCGATAAGTTTTATTTAGTAACGATAAGTATTGAAAAGGATTTTCCATTAGATTGCCAACTTGATGCATTATGATGACTGCTTGTCTAGCTTGCTAGCTAAGATTGTGAAAGTATGATGTTGACATGATCAGTCCAATCAAAGCAACGGTAGATATAATGTGATTTGACATCCTTTTATCTGTGGCCAATTACCTTGAGTCTTCTTGGATGGGCACTTCTAATGTAACTCTATGGCAGCACCCAAGGGGCTTGAACTTTCTAGCTCTCCGCGTAGATGTCGCGGTGACGTAGTGTCCCATGAGTGACAGAACACCGAGTCAATCACGGCACAACTAGAGAACATCACCAACTCCTACGCTCTGTATTTTCCGCTGGCTGCCCCACCACCACAGAAAGAGCTGAGCTAGGCTGAAACACCTGCATTTTGGAGCTGCCTTACTCAAGAAAGCAAAAAAGAGACCATGTGGGTTTTACATTGTTTGCAAACTAATATGTGACACGTATTAATGCCAAAATAACACGCAAAACAGGCAAAAAAAATATTTCTACTTAAACATGTGGGGCACAAAACAGGTAGGGCTCTGCCCTGAATGACGTGTCGCCACTGCATGTCTATATAATTTCCCCTATATTCATTGTAGTGACTAATATTTCTGTATTAGGCCTATCCTATAGCCTGTGTTTTGGTCTGAGTGACTCAAAGAACCTGTCCTGAAGAATTGAGGAGTATTTTTTGAATAATAATGTATACTTTTTTGGCTTTTGCTCAATCTGATAGGGTGGGCCCTCCCCAGTGGGTGGCCCTGGGTGCCTATGCTCATCGGTTATACCAAGGAGGACACTATCTGATGTGAATGTCTGCAATTTTCAGTTCAACCTATAGTAGGCTATGCTTGCCTATATCAACACCATTTTTGGATATGAAAGCCTAACATTGGATTAAATAGCAATTTAAACCAATGTTAGGCTATCATGTCCAAAAATGGCGTTGATATACGCTAGCCCAGCTAATAACACCTCCTTGACAATAAAGACGGCTCAATTGTTGATCTTTATGTCTATATAGGCTAGGCCAGTCAGTCTATAGCCCACCTGAAAGCCCACCTGGACGAGGTGTCAAGGAACTATAACGAAAAGAAACAGAGGGAGAAAGAAAGAGAAAAGCTGTTGAAAAAAGCACATGGCAAAAAAAAGCACATGGCGTACATCCCAGACAACTGAAGAAGATGTCAGAGCAAATACTGTCAGCTGTCAATGGTCGAAAGTTCATTTCTATCTTCTTTCATTTAGTGGAATACTAGTGGAAAACTAAGATGTGTATTAAATGTGTATGTGGTTACTGGATAATGCTATGTAAGTTAACATTGCTGACATAGTGAATGTATTTGAAATAATGTATCTAACTTCTTGAGTGTTGAAAAATGGTTCCCACTACACGGCCAAGCTTGAAAGTCAAAATTGGTTGCATTGTAAAAAATGATGAAGAAAAAAAACATTAGATTAAAAACAAAAATCTGGAAAACAATGTTAAAAGAAGTAACAAAATGGACATTGAAAAATCTTGAATGCAGTTATTGAGCAGTACAATACAGTATATCTGACCCTATGGTTTGACATAGGAATGTAGGAATATTTGGTTTGTTTGGCACTGTGTGTGTATGAACGGAGACAGTAAGCTCATCCGCCTCTTCTTACCAGACATCCTGTAGTAGAGGGTCAGAACCTAAGAATCAGCTTAAGTGTATGGGTGAGGGCACTCACAGCCGACCGTTCAGACGGGTGAGGCCATAAAACACGAAAAAGTTATTTGAGGGTGCAATTCTTTACATTCAAATGTGTCTTCATTTTTAATGTCACCTGAAATTCACATTAATTCAATTTGATTAATGATTTCTCAGTGGAGCAAGCTCATTGATCAATCAAGTAGTAGGAGGAGGAATACATTTTTTATACAAACACTACAGTAAACAGGATGGCTAAATGCTTCACATTGCCCCAGCAGCCTAACTACAGTCACAGCCTGTCTAACACCTTGGTGTACAGTGCACATCAACCTTTGAGTGGTCCCTTATTTATTCGCTAGGCGGCATCAGTGTCAAAGATTGTGTCGAGTGGCCTCTTGCGGAACCAAATACATGACATTTTCCGGTCACATTTGTCAGAGGGACAACAAAATGTACGCGTACCAACTCAAACGGCATTCATAAAACGTACTCCTTGGCCAACTTCAAATATAATCTTCTTACTCTGAGTCGGTAAATATTTAAGTACGAGTGACTTCCCTTTGCTAGCTATGAACATAAACTAGCTAACGTTAGCTTGTTTTGCTCTACAGCATTGTACTCATACTCTTATTAGACAGCATGCTGGCTAGTTAGCGAATGTGACAACACAGACAAATATGGCAGAACTACCACAGCTAGCTACAGTAGCTAACTTGTGTCGTTATGATTCTAGTTGCAATTTCTTCAAACTTTTTGTGGACATCATGCCAACATCTCTGTCCTACTTTGTGATTGCAGAGAGTGACAAAAAGTCGAAATGAGACCGCACGTATCTGTGCTTCGCCTCCCGAGAGGACCTGATCCGAATGGCCGCGGATTCGACCCGAACTCACCCCGTTTCATCGCGCTGTGTCCAACTACTATTTCAGCTTCGACTGAAACAGGGACTGACTCAGTCCAAATTTGAGAAGACCAGCGGGCACGGTCGGCTTTGAGAGAAAGCTTTCTGCAGCAAGCAGGTGCAATTCCACATGTACGAGAGAGTCACGGTTGAGGCAAAGTTTGGAGCTTCGGACATTGACGTGCTCAATTTCCAAATTTCGGAACTACATACCCCCATTGGGGTGCAGAAAGAAGCTCTGCTCAGGTGTCAGGATGTCATTTCATACTCCTTTGATCTCTGAACAGTGCTGTTCACCAATTTGTGATGTTTTTGAACAGATATCCAAGAAATCTGATTTTAACTGTTATTTTTAATATGATTTCGTTTTACATACAGGGTGTTTTGGGGGAGTCTGATAACTGTTCCATTGCTACACAGGGTGTTATGTCTGGCCGATTATGTAGCAAGCTGTTTCCATGTATTATTCTGTTACTTTGAGTATGAGGGAGACTTGCCATTGCCATATGTTATTTTTTTATGTGGCCAGCCAGGTATTGACAACACTGATATACAGTCTATGATTTGATGTTTCATAGTTTCCAATTCAATGTGCCTCCACTGGAGGGAGATGTCAGCACTGTCTTTGCAACAGGCATGTCAGGGGGCTCTTATACCACCAGGTTATCTGACACTCAGCAGTTCTCGGCTGTCCAGTCCATTTCAATAGGAAGAGACTAGGAAACATGTCTGCAGGTGGAATTTGGATTTAATTGTCTGGAAACCTGAAAATCTTGGCATTATTCCTTGCGTATAGGACAATGTGGTTCTTGTCTTGTTCCTTCTGATAAGATCTGTTGCTGAGATACGTTTGTTTACCACTGAAGCCTATGACATTGTCAACAGACATATGCACTTAATCTTTGTTTTGTTCTACTTTGAATAAACATTTTGTCACTTGCATTGAATTTCACAATGTGTTGATTAAGTGGGCCATATGTTGTAGATGGTGTTGGTATTATCGATGTTGTCGTATTCCTTTCACTGAATGAAATATTAACTTTCAGTGGTCACTGGTTGTCCTATAGTTTCAAATTAATATTTTTTATTTTGATAGGACCCTGACACGTTGGCCTACGTTCCAGTATTGTGCCAGTCAGCCCAGATGCTATTGCAACCTCTGGTTTTCTAAGTTAATATGGATGAGGAGAAAGTAGACCTAGCCTAATTGATCTTCGACTGCCCAGTCTTTAAGACATTTGTTTAACGCGCTATAAATGACTGTGTGTTTAAGGTCAAAGCTCTCTGCGTACGTTGTGTGTGTGTGTGGATCAATGTGACATTTTAGTTTACACATTTGTCAGTTGGAACTCATGAGTGATCAATAGTGGAGAGTTTGTCATCCTCACAAATCGCCCTTATGAAGAGGCATCAGTAATATTTAATCTTCCTAAAAGGTGTGTTTGTGTGCGTCTCCAATAAATACTTTTATTGGAATGGCATTAGGCGGTCAGTGTGCAGTGCAGTCTCCCTCTGCTGTTGTGCCTGAATGATACTGACCGCTTTGTGGAGACAATCATCAATGAGAGGGTGAGTCATAGCCATCCAGCACCCGTCAGAAGTATGAGTAAAACCCTGTGACGTCATAGGGCCCTTGTGATTAAATCATGGAGCCCTCAAGGACGACCAATGTTAATTTCATATTCCCAGGCAGTGGCAGCAGTGCTCAACTCCCTCCCAGCCCGCACTCTCGTTGATGTGCGTCCCGTCCAAGCTCTGAAAAACACAAGTGGTCTGAACGTTAATCTCGTTGCAGTAGTGTATCGGCAACTGAGTGATGTGTCAGCTAGTTGCTGTGTGTACAGTTCGTTTACTGTCTCCTTTGAGTGAGAAGAGTGTGATTGGTCACTTTACGATAATCCTATTTTTGTGCTGTGGACTGAGTCTGGTGGTCTGCCTCATTTGTTGCATAGTGGGCACACTGTTTCTCAATGTTATCACCTCTTGAGTTTCTCTTTCCTGGATTCTGCTTCTCCCTGATTCCAGTGGAAAAACATCCCTGTGCGCCAGTGTTACAAGCGGAGAGGGGCTGTCACGATGGTACAAGGAATCTGCCCTGTCTAACACCATCATCCAACAGGAAGCACATTCCACTCCTTCCTGTTTGTGGCCCTCTCTTACTTCCTGTCAAGTGTCTGTGATAACTTACAAAAATACATGGCCACCTCCACTTAGTCTGCCCCTGCCTATAAATTCCTCCATTAAAACTGTTGAGCAGTTACTTCTAGGGAATGTATGTGTTTTCCCTCTGACTGCCTCATAAGGGGTTCATGGATTCAGTTTTTGGTTTAGGAGAGCTGGGGTAGAGAAATTACAATTATTACTCATTACTGGTTAACATAAGGCATGAGGTCGAGGACTCAAAGTCTATAGAGATACAGTACCAGTCAAAAGTTTGGACACACCCACTCATTCAAAGATTCTTCTTTATTTTTTACTGTTTTCTACATTGTAGAATAATAGTGAAGACATCAAAACTATGAAATAATACATATGGAGTCATGTAGTAAGCAAAAAAGTGTTCAACAAATGATAATATATTTTATATTCTTCAAATAGCCACCCTTTGCCTTGATGACAGCTTTGCACACTCTTGGCATTCTCACTTCATGAGGTAGTCACCTGGAATGCATTTCAATTAACAGGTGTGCCTTCTTCAAAGTTCATTTGTGGAATTTCTTTCCTTCTTAATGCGTTTGAGCCAATCAGTTGTGTTGTGACAAGGCAAGGGTGGCACAGTATACAGAAGATAGCCCTATTTGGTAAAAGACCAAGTCCATATTATGGCAAGAACAGCTCAAAAAAGCGAAGAGAAATGACAGTCCATCATTACTTTATGACATGAAGGTCAGTTAATACGGAACATTTCAAGAACTTTTAACGTTTCTTCAAGTGCAGTCGCAAAAACCATCAATCGCTATGATGAAACTGTCTCTTGTGAGGACCGCCACAGGAATGGAGTTACCTCTGCTGCAGAGGATAAGTTCATTAGAGTTACCAGCCTCATAAATTGCAGCCCAAATAAGTGCTTCACAGAGTTCAGGTAACAGACACATCTCAACATCAACTGTTCAGAGGAGACTGTGTGTATCATGCCTTCATGGTATATTTGCTGCAAAGAAATCACTACTAAAGGACACCAATAAAAATAAGAGACTTGCTTGGGCCAAGAAACACGAGCAATGGACATTAGACTGGTGGAAATCTGTCCTTTGGTCTGATGGGTCAAAATTAGAGATTTTTGTTCCAACCGCCATGTCTTTGTGAGACACGGTGTGGATGAACGGATTATCTCTGCATGGGTATTTCCCACCGTAAAGCATGGTGGAGGAGGTGTTATGGTGGGGGGTGCTTTGCTGGTGACACTGTCTGTGATTTATTTAAATTTCAAGGCACTCTTAACCAGCATGGCTACTACAGCATTCTGCAGCAATATGCCATCCCATCTGGTTTGGGCTTAGTGGGACTATCATTTGTTTTTCAACAGGACAATGACCCAACACACCTCCAGGCTGTGTAAGGGCTATTTTACCAAAAAGGAGATTGATGGAGTGCTGTATCAGATGACCTGGCCTCCACAATCCCCCGACCTCAACACAATTGAGATGGTTTGGGATGAGTTGGATCGCAGAGTGAAGGAAAAGCAGCCAACAAGTGCTCAGCTTACACTACCGGTCAAACACCTACTCATTCAAAGGTTTTTCTTTATTTTTACTATTTTCTACATTGTAGAATAATAGTGAAGACATCAACACTATGAAATAACAAATATGGAATCATGTAGTAACCAAAAGTATAGTTTAGATTTTAGATTCTTCAAAAAGCCACCCTTTTCCTTGATGACAGCTTGCACACTATTGGCATTCTCTCAACCACCTTCACCTGGAATGCTTTTCCAACAGTCTTGAAGGAGATCCCATATATGCCGAGTACTTGTTGGCTACTTTTCCTTCACTCTGCGGTCCAACTCATCCCAAACCAAATTCAATTAGGTTGAGGTCGGGTGATTGTGGAGGCCAGGTCATATGATGCAGCACTCCATCACTCTCCTTCTTGGTCAAATAGCCCTTACACGGCCTGAAGGTGTGTTGGGTCAATGTCCTGTTGAAAAACAAATGATAGACCCACTAAGCGCAAATCAGATGGGATGGCGTATTGCTGCAGAATGCTGTGGTAGCAATGCTGGTTAAGTGTGCCTTGAATTATAAATAAATCATTGACAGTGTCACCAGCAAAGCACCATCACACCTCCTCCTCCAAGCTTCACGGTGAGAACGACACATGCGGAGATCATCCGTTCACCTACTCTGCATCTCACAAAGACACTGCAGTTGGAACCAAAAATCTCAAATTTGGACTCATCAAACCAAACGACAGATGTCCATTGCTCGTGTTTCTTGGCCCAAGCAAGTCTCTTCTTATTGGTGTCCTTTAGTAGTGGTTTCTTTGCATCAATTCGACCATGAAGGCCTGATTCACGCACTCTCCTCTGAACAGTTGATTTTGACATGTGTCTGTTACTTGAACTCTGAAGCATTTATTTGGGCTGCAATTTCTGAGGCTGGTAACTCTAATGAACGTATCCTCTGCAGCAGATGTAACTCTGGGTCTTCCTTTCCTGTGGTGGTCCTCATGGTAGCCAGTTACATCATAGCGCTTGATGGTTTTTGTGACTGCACATGAAGAAACGTTAGAAATTCTTTAAATGTTCCAGATTGGCAGCCCTTCATGTCTTAAAGTAATGATGGACTGTCATTTCTCTTTGCTTAATTGAGCTGTTCTTGCCATAATAGGGACTTGGTCTTTTACCAATGAGCCAGCAGTCAGATGAGGAATTCACACACCTAATTGAAGAGTCAATGGAACCTGAAACAGATCGGTTTCACCTTGCTGGGTTCTTGTGAAACCCTTTCAGCAGCTTCAGGAACACATCAGTACCGCAGACTCACCATCCCATCACAGCTCTTTGTCCACGCCTTCCTGTAGCCATTACTGGCAGTGGGCTGTGTAACTGTTTCAAAGCTTTTAGGACAGCCACGTTGTTGTGTACCAATAAATGAGTGTCCATGAGTTCATCAGAAAGGAGCTCCTTCCCCTACATAACATCAGTCTAGTAGTGGGAAAAAACACGTTGGTATAACAGTCTTAGTCCTACATGATACAACCATGAGAGGGGAAAAGGATCCGTTTCCTCTTTCTCCACTTCAAAATACAGAGGCAGATACATGGGTATACAGTACATTCGGAAAGTATTCAGACCCCTTGACTTTATCCACAGCCTTATTCTAAAATGTATTACATTTTATTTTTTCCTCATCAATCTACACACACACAATACCCCATAATAACAAAGCAAAAATGTTTTTTAGAAATGTTTGCAAATGTATAAAAAAAACATCTGAAATATCACATTTACATAAGTCAGATCCTTTACTCAGTACTTAGTTGAAGCACATTTGGCAGAGATTACAGCCTCAAGTCTTCTTGGGTATGACGCTACAAGCTTGGCACACCTGTTTTTGGGGAGTTTCTCCCATTCTTCTCTGCAGATCCTCTCAAGCTCTGTCAGGTTGGGTGAAGAGCGTCTCTGCACAGCTATTTTCAGGTCTCTCCAGAGATGTTTGATTGTGGTCAAGTCCAGGATCTGGCTGGGCCACTCAAGGACATTCAGAGACTTGTCCCTAAGCCACTCCTGCATTGTCTTGGCTGTGTGCTTAGGGTCATTGTCCTGTTGGAGGGTGAAACTTTGGCCCCAGTCTGGTCCTGAACGCTCTGGAGCAGGTTTTCATCAAGGATCTCTCTGTACTTTTCTCTGTTCATCTTTCCCTCGAACCTGACAACATCCCAGTCCCTTAGCATGATGCTGCCACCACCATGCTTCCCCGTAGGGATGGTGCCAGGTTTCCTCCAGACGTAACGCTTGGCATTCAGGCCAAAGAGTTCAATCTTGGTTTTATCAGACCAGAGAATCTTGTTTTTTGGCAAACTCCAAGCGGGCTGTCATGTGCCTTTTACTGAGGAGTGGATTCTGTTTTGCCACTCTACCATAAAGGCCTGATTGGTGAGTGCTGCAGAGATGGTTGTCCTTCTGGGAGGTTCTCCCATCTCCAAAGAGGAAGTCTGGAGCTCTGTTAGAGTGACCATTGGGTTCTTGGTCAGCTCCCTGACCAAGGGCGTTCTCCCCCAAATGCTGAGTTTGGCTGGGCGGCCAGCTCTAGGAAGAGTCTTGGTGGTTCCAAACTTCTTCCATTTAAGAATGATGGTGGCCATTTTAGAATAAGGCTGTAACATTATAACATTTTGAAAAAGTAAAGGGATCTGAATACTTTCCGAATGCACTGTTAATCTTGGCTCTGAAAGGACCAAAGCCTGTCCTATTGTGGGGCCTGGATCATGCTCTCTCCAGTCTCCGGCCTCTTGTTTTTTTATTTAGAGAGGCAAGCGGTTTGTGCTCAAACAAGGGGAGAAGAGGTGCTACCTAAAACATGTGCTTTATGTGGATGGAAAGCACCACAATTTCTCCGTAGAAAAAGCCCTGCACTTGATTAGAATAATATGAAAAACACAGTGGTGATTGGGTCACAGCGCCCTCCATCAGACATGTTGTTGTTTGGTTTCTCCATACAGGAGATTAAGACGGTGGCTCCTTGGGCCGCTGGGGATGTTGACTGGAATGTGCTCATTGTGGCGCTGTGCGGCAGTCAGAGCAGAGCAGACAGAGGGGGGACTGACTGAGTCACGGGCAGGCGGCATGCCCCAGGTTTGTTTGACTAGCCTGTGAGGGAATGTTGGAGGAGCTCCAGTGATTGTGAGGGCCAGGCGCTTCATGTGGCAGGCTCACTTCCCCGGCTCAAGTGGCCAGGGAGATAAAGACCAAGGCAGGGGACCATGCCAGCAGAGAGACCCAGGCAAGTAGACGTCTGGGCCCCAAACCCAAACAACCCCACTTAGCTCATACCAGGAGGCCTCAAGCCTGCTCATTTATATAATACTATATAATACTATATCTGTGTAAAGTATGTGTTCCTGAACCGAACATCTCCCGGGAAATATTTCATCTATTAGTGTTGTCTGAGTATGTTTGCTATGTATATGAAACATGTTCATAAATTAAAATTCCAACTTTTCTTTCTTCCCTAGGTTTGAGCGTGTTGATAGACAGTCTATGGTTTGAGCATATCAGCTGCTGGTTGACTGCTTTCCAACACATCATAGTAAAGTGGGGGAACATAGTTTTGCTTCCTGAGTGACCTAATAGGGAAGGACGGGAGGGGGTCACATGTACTCTGTCTAGACAGAAAAACATGAAGAAGGGGGTTCACTAATTAGTCAGAGATTAAAGTTATCTACACTTTATCTACATCAAAGCCTAGAGAGCCCTAACTGTCCCACTCCCATTCCCACAGGGCTAAACACAGGAAGATGCAGCTAATGACTGTCTATGATGCTGATGACCCACCAACAGAGCTCCCAACTGATGATTGGATCGCTTCACAAGCTATGAAGTTCATTCCTCAGCCAATCAGAGGAGGGCAGGAAAGCAAAGGTGCCATTTTGGTATGTTTGTGGATAAGCATGATGTCAATGGGTCCATCCAACCCTCCAAACGGGTTAAATGGAGTCATCCATATTTATATCAGCTACACAGGCTTTTAGGATGTTCAAAGGCCAAGGGAAAATAAAAATGTTTCATACTTCCAGTCAAGTTGGGACCTTCCTTGGTCTCCCAACCACTCCTGAACCTCATTGCAGACGTCCAGGCCAAAGAACTACAGGTCCAACAGTATTAACGGACCATTCCAGGCTGCTAGGATCTCACTGCAATAATCCTTTAATTAGACAATAACAGGAAGTAGACAGGCAATATCTGAGAAGCAGTTTCCTGTTGGAGCTCGGTGTGGGCAAGGGCCCAGGCCTGACCCTGCTATGCCAAGGACTCTTATTTCAACATCTTGTTATGTTGAATAACATTCCTGTCCGATGAGCAAGAACGCATTAGACATTCTTGCATTCCCTTAAATGACTAAATCTGGTTATTTTAACAGAGGTGCAAAGGAGATGTTTGTTCATGTATCTACAAGGGAAAGCGCTCTGGCACTGAGAAGTGGCAGTCTCATAAAGCTATCAGGGGCAGAATCACATACATTTAAAGTTTTTTCTTCCTGTGGTCATTAACGCTGTGTCTGTGACTGGAGCGCTGCACTGATCTTCAGACGATCCCACAAGAACAGAAGGGAGGACGGTTCCCAACACTCAGTCCCTCCTCCTCCCTCCAACGCCCCCTCATCCTCCAGTACTTGCTACACTACAGGAGACTTTTTCTCCCCTCCACTCTCCTTCCTGTACTCATCTTTTTTTTTACCCATCATCAAAAGCACATTTTCAGGAGGTAGACCTAACTGCTTATAATTGATCTCACACACATACTCACGCTCACCAGCCCCCTCCCCGGACCAGACTGCAATCTCAATCTACAATATATATACACACAAAAGTATGTGGACACCCCTAAAGATTTGTGGATTCGGCTATTTCCACACCCGTTGCTGACAGCTGTATAAACTCGAGCACACAGCCATGCAATCTCCATAGACAGCATGGGGGCGGCAGGTAGCCTAGTGGTTAGAGCGTTGGACTAGTAACCGAAAGGTTGCAAGATCAAATCCCTGAGCTGACAAGGTAAAAATCTGTTGTTCTGCCCCTGAACAAGGCAGTTAACCCACTGTTCCTAGGCCTGACCTTGAAAATAAGAATTTGTTCTTAACTGACTTGCCTAGTTAAATAAAGGTATAAATAAAAAATAGACACAAATGCTGGCAGTAGAATGGCCTTACTGAAGAGCTCAGTGACTTTCAATGTGGCACTGTCATAGAATGACACCTTTCCAATAAGTCAGTTCATCAAATTTCTGCCCTGCTAGACCTGCCACGGTCAACTGTAAGTGCTGTTATTGTGAAGTTGAAACGTCTAGGAGCAACAACGGCTCAGCCGCAAAGTGGTACACCACAGTAGCTCACAGAACGGGACCATTGAAGCGCGTAGCATGTAAAAATCGTCTGTCCTCGGTTGCACCACTTACTACTGAGATCCACACTGCCTCTGGATGCAACGTCAGCACAAGAACTGTTCATTGGGAGATTCATGAAATGGGTTTCCATGGCCGAGCAGCCGCATACAATCCTAAAATCACCATGAGCAATGCCAAGCGCCGGCTGGAACGGTGTAAAGCTCGCCACCATTGGACTCTGGAGCAGTGGAAACACGTTCTATGGAGTGATGAATCATGCTTCACCATCTGGCAGTCCGATGTACAAATCTTGGTTTGAGGGATGCAAGGAGAACACTACCTGCCCTAATGCATAGTGCCAACTGTAAAGTTTGGTGGAGGAGGAATAATAGTCTGGGGTTGTTTTTCATGGTTCGGGCCCTTTAGTTCCAGTGAAGGGAAATCTTAATGCTACAGAATACAATGACATTCTAGACTATTCTGTGCTTCCAACTTTGTGGCAACAATTTGGGGAATTCCTGTTTCAGCATGACAATGCCCCTGTGCACAAGCGAGGTCCAAACAGAAATAGTTTGTTGAGATCAGTGTGGAAGAGCCTTGACCTCAACCCCATTGAACACCTTTGGGATGAATTGGAATGCCGACTGCGAGCCAGGTGTAATCGCCCAACATCAGTGCCAGACCTCACTAATGCTCTTGTGGCTGAATGGAGGCAAGTCCCCGCAGCAATGTTCCAACATCTGATGGAAAGCCTTCCCAGAAGAGTGGAGGCTGCTATAGCAGCAAAGGGGGGACCAACTCCATATTAATGCCCATGATTTTGGAATGAGATGTTCGACGAGCCGGTGTCCTCAAACTTTTGGTCATGTAGTGTGTGTCTTTCTCGTTCACTTCCTCTGGCCTCTCTCTCTCTCTTTCCATCTTCTCATGAGGCTTAACTTACTTGTGTCAAAGACAAGGATATCTGCCCATTAGCGAGCGACTGATTTAGGTATCGCCGTCCCCTCCTCCACCTCTTCCCACTCTTCTTATCATCCTTCTCCTCCTCCTCCTTCTCTCAAATTGGGGTTGCCAACCTTCGTCACGCAGGCGGGTGAATCATCAGTGGGCTCATTCTGGGCCCGGGGTGGGACGCCGCGGTTACTTCCGTCCCCTCCGAAACCCAACCTTGTCTGCTCTCTACTGTCTCATCACTCTGTCGCGGGGAGAGATGGAGATGGAGAGAGGGAGGCTGAGATGGAGAGATGGGAAGAGAGAGGGGAGGAGAGGGCAGACGCAAAACCACTTGGTCAATATGAAGTGAATCAAACCGCGTTACACTGTCATTTTGAAAGAGCCATTATGATGTTGATAATCTGTCACTAGAGAATGGAGAAAGAGAGAGGGATGAGTGGGAAGGAGAATGAGGAAGACACTTTATAATTGAGTCTTTATAATTGATATGATCATGATCTATCATTGTTATACTGTTTTAATGTGGTACGCCTTTATATGTCTAAGTGAGTGGTGATTCTATTACTCTGTTCATCCCACTCAGAGCAGCTGTTTCTCTATCCAGGCCTATCCAGGCTTTCTGTACTGCTTGGCCTGGTCTGTTTAGTGTTAGAAGAAATGCTCCCCATAACCCCTACCCCTGTCCCTCAGAGCTCATAGTTGGGCAGTGGATAGTGTGTGTGTGTGTGTGTGTGTGTGTGTGTGTGTGTGTGTGTGTGTGTGTGTGTGTGTGTGTGTGTGTGTGTGTGTGTGTGTGTGTGTGTGTGTGTGTGTGTGTGTGTGTGTGTGTGTGTGTGTGTGTTTGCAGGGGGGGCGGGTCATTTTTGGCGGGGTCCCAGAGCACGTCTCCCTGGCCGCTTATTTACTGATGGTATCTTAGAGCTGGAATCTGGGTAAACACTGAACCTAGATAACGAGGAGATGACATCTTCCTCCATCCTAGCCCCCACTGCCTTCTACCCTCCACCCAACCTCCTCTGCACCTCCACACCCCCTCATAATCACCCCCCCCCCCCCGTACCCTCCTAACTGAGAATGGCGCCGGAGGGGGTGGCTGCCGTGTTACGGGCTCCTAACCAACTGTGCTATTTTGTTTGTTTTTTCACGTTGTTTGTATCTTCTTTTTTTACTTCTTTTGTACATAATGTTGCTGCTACCGTCTCTTATGACCGAAAATTACTTCTGGACATCAGAACAGCGATTACTCACCTCGAACTGGACAAAGATTTTTCTTTAACGAGTCCGACGCGAAGGATTTACTGCTTTCTCAGGAAAGATTTCACGCAAATCCTCGTCATTTGCGTGAAGAAGAGATGGAGAAAAAGGGGGCAGAGGTCGGGCTGCCTTCTGAGAATTCGTAGGAGAGTGAGTAAACCTCCACTACCATCCATTCTATTGGCCAACGTGCAATCATTGGAAAACAAAATGGATGATATACGATCAAGACTATCCAACCAACGTGACATTAAAAACTGTAATATCTTATGTTTCACTGAGTCGTGGCTATATTATTCGTAGCCGTCTATTTACCACCACAAACCGATGCTGGCACTAAGACCGCACTCGACAAACTGTATAAGGCCACAAGCAAACAAGAAAATATTCATCCAGAAGTGGTGCACTTAATGGCCACGGTCTCCCTGACCGAGTCTGTAATACCTACATGTTTCAAGCAGACCACCATAGTCCCTGTGCCCAAAGAAGCGAAGGTAACCTGCCTAAATGATTACATTTACATTTAAGTCATTTAGCAGACGCTCTTATCCAGAGCGACTTACAAATTGGTGCATTCACCTTATGATATCCAGTGGAACAACCACTTTACAATAGTGCATCTAACTCTTTTAAGGGGGGGGGGTTAGAAGGATTACTTTATCCTATCCTAGGTATTCCTTAAAGAGGTGGGGTTTCAGGTGTCTCCGGAAGGTGGTGATTGACTCCGCTGACCTGGCGTCGTGAGGGAGTTTGTTCCACCATTGGGGTGCCAGAGCAGCGAACAGTTTTGACTGGGCTGAGCGGGAACTGTACTTCCTCAGAGGTAGGGAGGCGAGCAGGCCAGAGGTGGATGAACGCAGTGCCCTTGTTTGGGTGTAGGGCCTGATCAGAGCCTGAAGGTACGGAGGTGCCGTTCCCCTCACAGCTCCGTAGGCAAGCACCATGGTCTTGTAGCGGATGCGAGCTTCAACTGGAAGCCAGTGGAGAGAGCGGAGGAGCGGGGTGACGTGAGAGAACTTGGGAAAGTTGAACACCAGACGGGCTGCGGCGTTCTGGATGAGTTGTAGGGGTTTAATGGCACAGGCAGGGAGCCCAGCCAACAGCGAGTTGCAGTAATCCAGACGGGAGATGACAAGTGCCTGGATTAGGACCTGCGCCACTTCCTGCGTGAGGCAGGGTCGTACTCTGCGAATGTTGTAGAGCATGAACCTACAGGAACGGGTCACCGCCTTGATGTTAGTTGAGAACGACAGGGTGTTGTCCAGGATCACGCCAAGGTTCTTAGCACTCTGGGAGGAGGACACAATGGAGTTGTCAACCGTGATGGCGAGATCATGGAACGGGCAGTCCTTCCCCGGGAGGAAGAGCAGCTCCGTCTTGCCGAGGTTCAGCTTGAGGTGGTGATCCGTCATCCACACTGATATGTCTGCCAGACATGCAGAGATGCGATTCACCACCTGGTTATCAGAGGGGGGAAAGGAGAAGATTAATTGTGTGTCGTCTGCATAGCAATGATAGGAGAGACCATGTGAGGATATGACAGAGCCAAGTGACTTGGTGTATAGCGAGAATAGGAGAGGGCCTAGAACAGAGCCCTGGGGGACACCAGTGGTGAGAGCACGTGGTGCGGAGACAGATTCTCGCCACGCCACCTGGTAGGAGCGACCTGTCAGGTAGGACGCAATCCAAGCGTGGGCCGCGCCGGAGATGCCCAGCTCGGAGAGGGTGGAGAGGAGGATCTGATGGTTCACAGTATCAAAGGCAGCCGATAGGTCTAGAAGGATGAGAGCAGAGGAGAGAGAGTTAGCTTTAGCAGTGCGGAGCGCCTCCGTGACACAGAGAAGAGCAGTCTCAGTTGAATGACTAGTCTTGAAACCTGACTGATTTGGATCAAGAAGGTCATTCTGAGAGAGATAGCAGGAGAGCTGGCCAAGGACGGCACGTTCAAGAGTTTTGGAGAGAAAAGAAAGAAGGGATACTGGTCTGTAGTTGTTGACATCGGAGGGATCGAGTGTAGTTTTTTTCAGAAGGGGTGCAACTCTCGCTCTCTTGAAGACGGAAGGGACGTAGCCAGCGGTCAAGGATGAGTTGATGAGCGAGGTGAGGTAAGGGAGAAGGTCTCCGGAAATGGTCTGGAGAAGAGAGGAGGGGATAGGGTCAAGCGGGCAGGTTGTTGGGCGGCCGGCCGTCACAAGACGCGAGATTTCATCTGGAGAGAGAGGGGAGAAAGAGGTCAAAGCACAGGGTAGGGCAGTGTGAGCAGAACCAGCGGTGTCGTTTGACTTAGCAAACGAGGATCGGATGTCGTCGACCTTCTTTTCAAAATGGTTGACGAAGTCATCAGCAGAGAGGGAGGAGGGGGAGGAGGATTCAGGAGGGAGGAGAAGGTGGCAAAGAGCTTCCTAGGGTTAGAGGCAGATGCTTGGGATTTAGAGTGGTAGAAATTGGCTTTAGCAGCAGAGACAGAAGAGGAGAATGTAGAGAGGAGGGAGTGAAAGGATGCCAGGTCCGCAGGGAGGCGAGTTTTCCTCCATTTCCGCTCGGCTGCCCGGAGCCCTGTTCTGTGAGCTCGCAATGAGTCGTCGAGCCACGGAGCAGGAGGGGAGGACCGAGCCGGCCTGGAGGATAGGGGACATAGAGAGTCAAAGGATGCAGAAAGGGAGGAGAGGAGGGTTGAGGAGGCAGAATCAGGAGATAGGTTGGAGAAGGTTTGAGCAGAGGGAAGAGATGATAGGATGGAAGAGGAGAGAGTAGCGGGGGAGAGAGAGCGAAGGTTGGGACGGCGCGATACCATCCGAGTAGGGGCAGTGTGGGAAGTGTTGGATGAGAGCGAGAGGGAAAAGGATACAAGGTAGTGGTCGGAGACTTGGAGGGGAGTTGCAATGAGATTAGTGGAAGAACAGCATCTAGTAAAGATGAGGTCAAGCGTATTGCCTGCCTTGTGAGTAGGGGGGGAAGGTGAGAGGGTGAGGTCAAAAGAGGAGAGGAGTGGAAAGAAGGAGGCAGAGAGGAATGAGTCAAAGGTAGACGTGGGGAGGTTAAAGTCACCCAGAACTGTGAGAGGTGAGCCATCCTCAGGAAAGGAACTTATCAGGGCGTCAAGCTCATTGATGAACTCTCCAAGGGAACCTGGAGGGCGATAAATGATAAGGATGTTAAGCTTGAAAGGGCTGGTAACTGTGACAGCATGGAATTCAAAGGAGGCGATAGACAGATGGGTCAGGGGAGAAAGAGAGAATGTCCACTTGGGAGAGATGAGGATCCCAGTGCCACCACCCCGCTGACCAGAAGCTCTCGGGGTGTGCAAGAACACGTGGGCAGACGAGGAGAGAGCAGTAGGAGTAGCAGTGTTATCAGTGGTAATCCATGTTTCCGTCAGTGCCAAGAAGTCGAGGGACTGGAGGGAAGCATAGGCTGAGATGAACTCTGCCTTGTTGGCCGCAGATCGGCAGTTCCAGAGGCTGCCTGAGACCTGGAACTCCACGTGGGTCGTGCGCGCTGGGACCACCAGGTTAGAGTAGCAGCGGCCACGCGGTGTGAAGCGTTTGTATGGTCTGTGCAGAGAGGAGAGAACAGGGATAGACAGACACATAGTTGACAGGCTACAGAAGAGGCTACGCTAATGCAAAGGAGATTGGAATGACAAGTGGACTACACGTCTCGAATGTTCAGAAAGTTAAGCTTACGTTGCAAAAAATCTTATTGACTAAAATGATATAGTACTGCTGGCTGGTGAAATAGGCTAGCTAGCAGTGGCTGCGTTGTTGACTTTGTTTGAAAGTGTAGCTGGCTAGGTAACCTCTAACTGGCTAGGTAACCTCGACAATTACTCTAGACTACACAATTATCTTGGATACAAAGATGGCTATGTAGCCAGCTAAGATCAAACAAATCAAACTGTTGTACTGTAATGAAATGAAATGTAATACTACCTGTAATACTACCTGTGGAGCAAAGCGGAATGCAACTACTCGCTCCAAACCAAACCGGAAGTGCGTATCGTAGAGGGAGAGGCAATAGAAGTGTTGTTTCTTGTATTATTGTCTTTTGTGTCTTTAGAGGACTGCTTCACCTTAATGTCCCCTTTCCCTTTTCTTCTGTCCTTATTTTGTCCCACTTTGTCCCTTCTTTGTCCCTTCTTCTCTTCTGCCAACTAGACACTCCTTGTTAGCTAGCTAGCTTCTTTCAGGAATGTCCCTAGCAACTGCCTAGCAACAGGTAAACAACTTAGCTAGCTAAGAAAACTGTATAATTTTATGAAAAATTGTTACTTTTTCAAAAGCCTTTCTTCTTTGTTTGCTGCTTGTTTGGTCTCCTATTCAGTTTGCAGTTTTCTTTAGATTTTTTTTCGATGTACTTTACTCTACAAAAACATTTAAATTTCAATATTTGTAGGAGCTCATCTTTTCAGCTGCTGCTGCTACCACCACGTAGCACTTACCACGGTAGCCATGAAGTGCTTTGAAAGGCTGGTCATGGCTGACATCAACAGCATCATCGCGGATACCCTAGACCCACTCCAATTCGCATACCGCCCCAACAGATCCACAGATGACGCAATCTCAATCACACTCCACACTGACCTTTCCCACCTGGACAAAAAGAACACCTATGTGAGAATGCTGTTCATTGACTACAGCTCCACGTTCAACACCATAGTGCCCACATGGCTCATCACTAAGCTAAGGACCCTGGGACCAAACACCTCCCTCTGCAACTGGATCCTAGACTTCTTGACAGGCCGCCCCCAGGTGGTAAGGGTAGGCAACAACATGTCTGCCACACTGATCCTCAATGTTGGGGCCACTCAGGGATGCGTGCTTAGTCCCCTCCTATACTCACTGTTCACCCACGACTGCGTGTTCAAACATGACTCCAACACCATCATTAAGTTTGCTGATGACACAACAGTGGTAGGCCTGATTACCGACAACGATGAGACAGCCTATAGGGAGGAGGTCAGAGACCTGGCAGTCTGGTGCCAGGACAGCAACCTCTCTCTCAATGTGAACAAGTAGTGCGTATGGCTCAGTACATCACTCGGACCAAGCATCCAGGACCTACTGTATATACTAGGCAGTGTCAGAGGAAAGGCCAAAAAATTGTCAAAGACTCCAGTCACCCAAGTCATAGACTGTTCTCTCTGCTACTGCAAGGCAAGCGGTACCGGAGCACCAAGTCTAGGACAAAAAGTCTTTCTTCTTTCCTCCCCAATTTCATGGTATCCAATTGGTAGTTACAGTCTTGTCCCATCGCTGCAACTCCCGTACGGACTCGGGAGAGGCAAAGGTTGAGAGTCGTGCGTCCTCCGATACACAACCCCACCTACATGTACAAAGTACCTCGACTAACCTATACCCCCGCACATTGACTCGGTACCGGTACCCCCTGTATATAGCCTCGTTATTTTATTGTGTTACTTTTTATAATTTTTAACTTTAGTTTATTTGGTAAATATTTTCTTAACTTTTTCTTGAACTGCATTGTTGGTTAAGGGCTTGTAAGTAAGCATTTTACGGTCAGGTCTACTGTTGTATTCGGCGCATGTGACAAATAAAGTTTGATTTGATTTGACTGGTCCCAAACCTCTACTACTACTCCCCTTCCTCGTAACCTGCCCAGCTCTCCCTCCCTCCCTCCTCAGCACTAGTGTGTGGTGTCGAACTTCAGTGTCCCTTTCCTGCCACAGTGAAGCTGGACCTCAGCCTGGCCCTGTCCTACCCAGGTCCTCCTCTCCTCCCATTCTGGAGTGCTGATTGGACAGACAGGCAGACAGACATGACCCTGTGACCGCTAGATGAAGCCCTGTGTGGAGGGAAGCCATGGGTCTGGTGGCGTGATGCCACAGGCAACACCTGGCCACATCTGGGAGAGCTAAACTCCTCCTGTGACCCCCGCACATCTGGAGCTAGGGCTCTGACGGAGTGAAATAACACATACACACACATTCTGAAACACATATTCTGAGACGCACACACATACTGTATACAGACACACACACAGACAGGCATGTACACTCATACTCACAAACACTGACACTCTGTATCCAGTGTGTAATTCCGCCTCATGAGTTGTGAGCTTGGCTGTTGTATTTTATGGATCAAATGAGGCGTGTGTTTTATCCCACAGTCTGGGGGAGAAATACGATCACCTGCTCTGTCTTTCTGAGTGGCACTTTTACTACCCACTGGACCCCACTGATACTGCAGGAGCATACATCCCCTGGTCCTCTCTGACCCAGCAGCTTCTCTACAGGCAGCAGAGGCATGTCACTGTCAGTAGAGACATCCTGACATTCTTGACTCTCAAATTTGCAGAATTGGGGTGAAAAGTATATTCTCATCCCCGTTGCTTTTTTTGTTTCATCTGTCAGGATGAACTACAACAAGGACTGCATGCTGTGTCCAGTGATGGCAGAGGCGGCTCAGGGACTGTTCTTAACCAATGCCAAGATGTGGTGGCTTTCTGTGCGCTTTTCAGCATCCGTGGCATCCCCCAGTTATCACTACAAGTTCGACAATGGAGGAAGAGTATCTAAGGAGGAGAGACGTTTGGAGGAACTGACCGTCAGAAAAGCAGGTCTGGTGCACTGATGAAGAGCTCCAGGAATGTTTGTCAGACTGTCTTTGTTTTTTCCTGATTGTGCCATTGATGCCCCTTCCGCTGACGGTACACTGCATTTCCAATCCAAACTACCTCAACTCCCGGACTTTCCATCATCCGAACCCAACTAGAGACATTCAATCTCCATCTTCATCATCTCAATTTAAATGTGTTGTTTGTTTGCTTTTATGCGCTTTGAGATTATTTTATGTAATGAAAAGCGCTTTTTGAAAAGTTAAATAAATAATTTTTAATAGAGGAATCTGAGACCATGGCCTGTATCCACGAAACCTCTCAGAGTAGAAGTGCTGATCTAAGATGAATACCATTATAGGGACAGGTGGAGACCTGATCCTAGATCAGTACTCCTACTCTGGGAAGTTTTGGGGTCGTTCCATTTGATTTCAATCACGTTTTAATTACATTTTTGTTCCCATAACATGTATAACATAACATATCATTTTTGCATATGTTGTAGCTTAGTCCCTATTTACATCATCTGAGGTGTTTGTGTTGTGCCCACCATCGGTTGAATAAAATTGAAATTTCTACCTTCAAATGGTGCATTCAAAAGATGGTTGGAGGTCCACCCCTCAGAGAATGTTGACTTGAATGGGAATATCAGTTTTAAATTACACTGCCAATTTTCCATATTTCTATTGAAATCATAGAAATATAGATAATAGAATAGATATCATTTAAGTTGACATTCAACGTTGGGTGGGCCGACAGCCATCTTTGTGGTAATAATTGGAAGTAAAATTGTACATTAAATTACAATTTCAATGGTGTACAAGCTAATTTTCAGTGATCTGAAGGTATAGGTCCATTCTGTGAATTTTATTTCTATAATTGAAATGACATCCACCCTGTATTAAAGAGCATGCTCTTTTAATGCGTTTGAGCCAATCAGTTGTGTTGTGACAAGGTAAGGGGGGTATACAGAAGATAGCCCTATTTGGTAAAAGACGAAGTCCATATTATGGCAAGAACAGATCAAATAAGCAAAGAGAAACAACAGTCCATCATTACTTTAAGAAATGAAGAACTTTGAAAGTTTCTTCAAGTGCAGTCGCAAAAACCATCAAGCACTATGATGAAACTGGCGCTCATGAGGACCGCCACAGGAAAGGAAGACCCAGAGTTACCTCTGCTGCAGAGGATAAGTTCATTGGAGTTACTAGCCTCAGATATTGCAGCCCGAATAAATGCTTCAGAGAGTTCAAGTAACAGACACATTTCAACATCAACTGTTCATTGACTGCGTGAACCAGGCCTTCATGGTCGAATTGCTGCAAAGAAACCTCTATTAAAGGACACCAATAAGAAGAAGAGATTTGCTTGGGCCAAGAAACATGAGCAATGGACATTAGACCGGTGGAAATTTGTCCTTTGGTCTGATGAGTCCAAATTTGAGATTTTTGGTTCCAACCACTGTCTTTAGGTAACGCGGAGTAGGTGAACGGATGATCTCTGCATGTGTGATTCCCACGGTGAAGCATGGAGGAGGAGGTGTGGGGGTGCTTTGCTGGTGAATTTATAATTCAAGGCACACTTAACCAGCATGGCTACCACAGCATTCTGCAGGGATACGCCATCCCATCTGGTTTGTACTTATTGGGACTAATTTGTTTTTCAACAGGACAATGACCCAAAACACACCTCCAGGCTGTGTAAGGGCTATTTGACCAAGAAGGAGAGTGATGGTGCTGCATCAGATGACCTGGCCTCCACAATCACCCGGCCTCAACCAAATTGAGATGTTTGGGATGAGTTGGACCGCAGAGTGAAGGAAAAGCAGCCAACAAGTACTCAGCATATGTGGGAACTCCTTCAAGACTGTTGGAATATCATTCCTCATGAAGCTGGTTGAGAGAATGCCAAGAGTGTGCAAAGCTGTCATCAAGGGAAAAGGTGGCACTTTGAAGAATCTAAAATTATATTTTCATTTGTTGAACACTTTTTAGGTTACTACATGATTCCATATGTATTAATTCATAGTTTTGATGTCTTCACTATTGTTTCAAAATGTAGAAAATAGTAAAAATAAAGAAAAACCCTTGAATGAGTGGGTGTGTCCACTGTATAGCGTGTACTGTATAGCTGTATAGCGTGTCCCTTGTCCCGCTGCAAGGCCACCTGATTCAGTCCCAACCACCACTCCTACTCAAAGAACTCTTCAACCTGTGCTTCTCTCTCTCGCTCTCTCTCTCTCACACACACACGCACACTGTTTTCTCTCATCCCAATCCCCCCCCACTTCTGTGCTACATTCTTCTCCCTGCTCCCAACCCTGTTCTACTGTAAACTGTTTACACACAATGCGAGTGGTTGTCGTGACAACGGACCAGGCTCGGGGCGAGTCGCAGGTGTTCCTGTTTGGGTTTGAGGGAGGCCTCAAGTTTCTTTTTTTAAAGAACATTCCGCTAGTTTGGGTTCTGGGTACTTATTTATTTATTTCAGATGGCCCGTCACCCAGACAGGTTTATATCAACACAGAGGACCAGCTTCCTGTTATTACAGACCCCCCTTCCTCCAGCCCCTCCACACACACACACACACTACTCAAATATATACTATAAGGACATGTACACACAACTCCATAAATTGAGGCATGGGCATCACATTGTAAACATAGGCTGTGCTAACGCACTCTGGGACACACGCACACACAAACACGCATTCTCAGGTGCTTACACACACACACACACACAGAAACATGCATTATGTTACACACAGCTACCACAGACAGACATAGACATACCAGTTAACACAAACATGCAGAGATGCAAACATCCCTCTTCTCATCCCTGGTTGTCTGTTAAGGACAGTTATGTTTACGGTTGATGTACTTGTCGTTCCCACTACAGATAAACAGATGGGGAGATTGCATTGATGGCTGGACTGACTGACTGACTGCTGAATGTTGACTGTGGGAAACAAACATCATGGGCACCATGGAAATGGAGGGTGACGAAGCTTACATAGTCCTGAGCCCGTCTCCACAAAGCATCTCAGAGTAGGAATGCTGATCTAGCATCAGTTTTAACTTTTAGATCATAATTAATCTGATTTTATGGACAGATCCTAGATCAGCACTCCTATTCTAAGACGCTTTGTGAATACGGAGCCTGGTCTGCCAAAGACCACACTGTGTATCTGGAGATGCGTCAGAAAAATTTACGAAAGCACACCCAAATGTACAAAATTTAAAAGTAGCACAATCTAATCTTGTGTAATTGAAATGTATATTATCTTTTTGTCTCACAATTGTTGTGTCGTTATTATTATCATAGATATATAATATATCCCATTTACCCTTAAAGATGAGAATGGAACAGAGGACCAAGGGAAAAAACGTCTACAGATGAGTTGAGTCAAACTGACTCTGAAAACACTCTTCGACACACCACTGCTGATAACGCTACTTACTGTGGGCTCAGCTTGCCAAGGAAGGTAGACTTAGTCTGGCCTCAATGGTGGTATTGGCACCTGCGTTAAAAAGTATACAGCCAATGCATCAATGGTTCATCACCCACTCTCCTCTGGCACTGCTTCACACATGCAGTTTGTTGATCTTGGAGTCTGAAAATACCTCAAACATAAATAGCTGACCTTAGTTCAGAGCTGTACGTATTACAGTAGACACAGGAAGGGGAAGTACCACAGCCCTGTCACCCCAGACACAGGGCATAGTTTGGGGTCGTCGTCAAGGCAACACAGAACTGTGTATAACCTTGAATGAAGAAGCTATCTGTTATTTCAATGTTCTGTGAGATCGCCAGTAAAAACAGGTATTTTGCTGACGATTGTTGATGAGAGTGGACAGGTTTTGGGGAAGTCGATCAAGCCAATGCTTTACTCCTCTCAGAGATCATGTGTGTGTGTGTGTGTGTGTGTGTGTGTGTGTGTGTGTGTGTGTGTGTGTGTGTGTGTGTGTGTGTGTGTGTGTGTGTGTGTGTGTGTGTGTGTGTGTGTGTGTGTGTGTGTGTGTGTGTGTGTTGCATAGACAGTTTGACCAGATGGATGATAAAAAAAAGTATTGGCCTGCTCTAGACAGCTTGGATGCTGCTAGTGGGGAAGTCCCCTGTGGTGGAATTAGTGCAGTCTGACTGCCACGCTTCTGAGAGGTCATGGGGATCACAGAGGTCGTGTCTACACTTGACACTTACATGTGACTTCTGTTATCAGAATACGAAGATCGCATTGAAAAGTCGGGTCTAGATGCACAAAAGTCGTTTTCTGTTCAGATCTGGCTTACCACTTCTGGAGGTATTCAAGGATGCATTGCATGTGGATTTCTCCTCAGTCTGGACACAATCAGGCTACCGAAAGCGCATACAGTGGGCGACGACATCAGCGCTCCCCCACAAGTCTCCAGAAAACGTGTGTTTTGGGACAGAGGCACCTTTTCATTATAATGTTGGAAGAAATACGTGTCAGGGACGTGTTTGCTGGCCTCGTAAATGCTAGCCAGCTAGCTAATATTTAGAAATATGATTTATTTATTTTGGCTAGAGATATGCTAAACCGTTTGCAATATCTTTAGTGTTGCTTGCTAGCTAGCTGGCAAGCTACAGAAGTTAACTGGCTAGTGAGCTACAGTAGTTAGCTACTGCCTTCAATTGTGTTATTATCATATTCTGCCTATTCCACCGTTTGTAGAATATATACTGCAATTTGAATATAGCCCGTGAAAGGGGAATCCGGCCACACTGTGGACACGGTAGACACATTTAAATGTAGATGTATGACACATTTAAATGTAGACGTATGACACATTTAAATGTAGATGTATGACACATTTAAATGTAGATGTATGACACATTTAAATGTAAATGTACGACGCATTCGGAATTCCGTGATCAGAACTCTATGATCAGAATACTAAAGCTGCGTGAACTGTCACGTCTAGAGAGAGAGAGAGAGAGTTGTATACGTGCCCTGTTTATCTCTCACATCCACTCCTCTAACCTCCGTACACATTTATAAAATCCTTGTCTTGATAACAAGGACGAACACTCCCCCCACACGCGTACACACACACACCCACACAATCTTCAACACACACCCTGGTCCACGTTTGCCTGCTCAATGACCTTGTCTTCAGCATTTGCATGATAATTGGAATGTGTTTCTGGGGGAGGGAGGGGCAGGATGTCGGACAGTCAGTGTGTGTGTGTGTGTGTGTGTGTGTGTGTGTGTGTGTGTGTGTGTGTGTGTGTGTGTGTGTGTGTGTGTGTGTGTGTGTGTGTGTGTGTGTGTGTGTGTGTGTGTGTGTGTGTGTGTGTGTGTGTGTGTGTGTGACTCTGTGTGCATGCGCATGCACGTGTGTGTGCACGTGTTTCTGTGCATTGATGTGTGTGTGTGTGTGTTAGGGAGAAAGTAAAAGTGAGTTTCATCATATAACCTGAAAGGAAAGTGTTGGTACAGCAGGTCTTGTCATGCATTTGCAGAAAGGTTTCAGTCAATAGGACACAGTGAGGAAACCTGTTGGCTCTCATAGTCTCCCGATGAGGTGGTGGTGGAGGGGGAGTCTGAATGAACGAGGGGGAGGGAGGCCAGAGGGGTGTTGCCATGAGTGACCCCCTCCTGCCACCATCTCCTTCTCCCTTACTCTGTCTTGAAAACAGTGAGCTCAGGAGAATGGAATCTTATCTCAGCAAAAAATGCACTTTGGAATTCATCACCAGTGAATGCAATACATCAGCTCCTTGTGTGCGTGTGTGAGTGCATTTGTCTGACCATGCGAGCATGTGTTTGTCTAACCATGTGCGTGTGAGAATGTTTGCATATGGTGTGTGGTTTGTGTGCACGAGAGTCTGTGCTTGGTGTGTGTTTTGTGGTCCATGAGTTACCCCAATTATTTCATGTGAACTGTTGGTGAAAGTCTTCCTTTGTGTTCCTCCTCATCCCTCACACTGCAGTCCACTCTCTGACATCAAGATCAAATTGTCCTTCCCAGCACGCAACACTCACAAATCATCCACTCCACTTTTTTTTCGCAGTGTCATTCCTTCAGAGGCCAAACCCAGTATCATTTGTTCTCAACATTTTAATAGCAACTGCGTGCACTTCCAATTATCTTTCCTTCAAATTATTAAAGATTAATACTTTAATTTGATCTTCAATGTATTTTTGAATACCGTATTAAGGTAAATATCCCCAGATACAGATGTAGGATCTTAATTTGGGACAGTTTGCTACAGCAGGAAAATGATCTTGCAGCAACAGGAAATGTGAATTATTATGTGTATTATAATTCGTGGACATTTTTTGTAGTGTGTTGACATTTTTTGTTTGGGCAAATCAAGTCTGACATTTTAAAGTGAAAATTACAAACTTTAGAAGCCTTTTAAACCTCGAATACGCTACACGTTTGCATTTCCTGCCATGCAGGAAAATTCTCAGCAACAAAAGAGTGATCAAATTAAGATCCTACACCTGTACATAAAAGTTGCCTATTTTCAATGGAATTTTTTCAGGCAATATCGCTACAGAAATACCAGTACACAATAGGCTTTAGAGCACACCATCAGCCACCTTATAAACTTACAGAGTGACGTCAAAAGAACGTGTGTCATGCATCATGTGTGTGCAGTTCTGAGTTTAATGAGGAGGTTACCTGAACAAACAGATGTTTAGTTGGAAACAGATAAGGAGTTTGGAACTTTGTCACAGATATAAAGTGGCTCGTAAATTCTCCCATTATCGCCTGAGAAGCATTTATACTCAAGCTGAACGGCTCTACTTCAGCTGTTTGTGTTATTGCTGAGGCCAAGGATCACTTAAGACCCAAGATACGCCATCGTCAACACAGCTTTACTGCTCTTCTCTTCTCCCCACCTCACTTCCTGCTTTTACGCCTAGGCTATGCTATTTTCAGTCCCACCGGACTCTACAATCCATTACATCTTTAATTAAGCAATTCATTGAGCAGTAACATGGTGTCTCTGGATGGTTGTCAGCCGTGTTGAAGTTCAATTCTTCAAACCACAACAGAATTAAGCCTCTGTGTGTAAGGTCCATTTCTTTGACTACTTTTCCTATTTCAGACACACACAAAGGGGCAACAATGTTCATACCGTACAATATTTGGTACATAAAGTGTGTGTGCTGAACGCCAAAGTACTCCATGATGATGATATAGGTAACAGTTTGAAGTGAAGGGTACATGGGGATCAAAGGGCCCTAGTCTCTGTCCCCTCTTCTCCAAATGTGACTCCAGTCAGTGTCGTGGACAGGAAAAGGATCAAGGGATGGTGGGGGGGAAGACTCCGGTCGGCTTGTTAAGAGAGCGGTGAGGTATTACTTTAAAAGCTCCTCCACCCCCGTCGGAATGTGGAGGGGGACGTGGGACAGCGGACGTCTGTTCCAGAGGACGGGAAACCTGGAGGCAGAAGTGGAGTTACCACTGCTCGTGTGATAAAGGGTCCTTACACTAGCCTGCTCTAACTGAAGGGTCCATATGTAGAAGATGGGAGTCTATGAAACTCACTCCTCAGCCTGAAGTATTTTCGGTGGCACAATTGGGTAAGACACTTCAGGAGGGTGGTCACGTGTGTTTGCAAGGCAGAGCCTCGGTTCGAGCCTCGGTAAGAGCTGAATCAGGAGGGAGCGGTACTCGTACTCTCTTTACACATACAGTAGGCTACTCACTGAAAGGTACATACAGTAGACTACTCACAGAAAGGTACATACAGTAGGCTACTCACTGAAAGGTACATACAGTAGACTACTCACAGAAAGGTACATACAGTAGGCTACTCACAGAAAGGTACATACAGTAGACTACTCACTGAAAGGTACATACAGTAGACTACTCACAGAAAGGTACATACAGTAGGCTACTCACAGAAAGGTACATACAGTAGACTACTCACTGAAAGGTACATACAGTAGGCTACTCACTGAAAGGTACATACAGTAGGCTACTCACTGAAAGGTACATACAGTAGGCTACTCACTGAAAGGTACATACAGTAGGCTACTCACTGAGAGACTGTACGGGTTCATGTTATGGTCACAGCACATGTTGCTTCCTAGTGGCCTCTTATTGGATAATAATGTCCTCACCAATCCAGATGTACAATGAAAAATACTGTACGTCATGATCAAAGCAAATACTGCTGTGAAGTACAAATAATTACAGTGTAATTGTTCAGATGAAACAGATAACATTAGATAACTGTCCTGTAAATTGTCTGAGCCCACAGATGGGAAGGCGTGTGTGTTGTCCCTCTGGCCCAGGGTAATTCATCAGACTGGGTGAATTGATGGGAGTTGGGTTGAGTATGTGTTTGGGGGGGGGGGGGGGTGCAAGTGAATCTCCAGATGAAATCTAATATGTGAGACGATGCATCGTAAAGAGACGTTTCCTCATAGCCCTGCCCGATGAATACCAATTTGGTGGCCGACGCTGGAAGGACGATTGCACCTTACTTGAACAATGCAGTGGAGAATTACAATGTACCTTTTTTTGGCTCGATCCATCCAATCACATCCCCCAAATTGTAGTGACTTTATCCTCCTCTATGAGTCATCCATTCATACCTTGGTCTGGTAAGAGAATATGTTTGGTCTTATTCAGTAACATACTCATGAATTGATCATGGAGATTGTATTGTCTGTGATCATGTCAGCATGTTAGCTGATAATGAAAACGGTGTCAATGAAAATCAGTGGGTGAGTTTGTAAAAGTAATGATGGAAAATAATTAGCCAGTCCACCCTGACCTTATCTCTAACTGTGTGTGTGTGTGTGTGTGTGTGTGTGTGTGTGTGTGTGTGTGTGTGTGTGTGTGTGTGTGTGTGTGTGTGTGTGTGTGTGTGTGTGTGTGTGTGTGTGTGTGTGTGTGTGTGTGTGTGTGTGTGTGTGTGTGTTTGATGTTAGTGGGGGTGGTCTGACTTAGTGACATCACAATCAGGGAGGATCCAAATGACCAGGAAAGTCAATTAGAGTTAAACTGAGTTTACCAGCTGGACTCTCTGTATAGCATAAGAGACAGAGAGAGAGAGAGAGAGAGAGAGGAAAAGGGAAAAAGGGGAGGAGAGACAAAGAGAATGAGAGACAGAGAAAGAGAGGAAAGGAAAAAGACACATTTCGGAAGCTGGGGACAAGAGGGAATTTTTTGCCGGTTACAGAAAACTCTCCAGACTAATTTGTCTTGTGCAGGTCCATACAGTAGATATATTGCGTGTATATTTGTCTCTCTGTGTCTGAGCAGAGGTGGAAGTGTAGGTGACAGAGAGAGGGAGTTGCCTGTTTGAAGAGGTCAGGCAGGCAGGGGAAAGCCGGTGGATATGTTTTAAGAGGCCGCTTATCTGAAACTGACAACAGGATGAGAGGGTGAGTGAGGGGGGGAGAGCCCAGCAGTACAGGGGGAGAACCATGGAGAGTACAGCGTCCTCATTCACAGCCCACTCACAGAGGAGACACAGACACAGGCTAACCTGAGAGAGAGAAGCAGAGATAGAGGATAAGAAAGAGGGGGAATAAAAGAGAGCGGAAGAGAGGTAAAGAGTCTACTTCGTCCATTCTGTCCAACCGAGCGGGAGCGAGAGACGAGGGTTTGTAACACTGGAGCTCAAGGATAAACCATGGACTCTGCACACCTCCTACCACGCCTGGACGTGAGTACTGCACACTCACACACACACACACAAACCCCCATAAACACACACTCTCTCACACACACGCAAACACACACATATACTGTCCATGTACACCAAGCCAACTCTGACTGGCCACGGGAACTTCACTGCTCAAACCATTAGCCACTCTAGGGAGAACAAACACATGCTCACACGCCCGCAGAGGCGGCATACTGTGTTGCTCTAAATCAAACGCCTGGAAGCGAAGGTCCAAGAACAATGTGACTGTTATGTTTTCAGAAGACATAACGTGACTTCTCTGTAGGAGCGTAAAGGCATGAATTATTTTCCTCGGTGTTAACGGTGAACCTAGCTTTTCAGTGCTGTTTCTGTCTTTTCCACCTCGGTCTGTGTCGACCGGACGTGTGAAGTCTTTGAACTCTCTGATGTCACGTGTCGGACATGTCACTGTTTCCACCAAATGCTTCTGCAATGTTCTGCCCTCAGCGAGCCCCCTGTTCACCAAAACATAGCCTCCTGTTGCCGGTCACTTAACTCCCTGACTCTCAGATCATCTGAACGTAGCTCTGAATGAAACATGTGGATCCCGGCGAGGGAAAAAGCGTGAAAACAGAGGCGTACAGTTACAGAGGCGTACAGTTGTGAATGTTCTAGTTGAAATAGATGAAGATGTACAAGAGCTGAAAGCCTTCTGGTGACTTACAGTTCAGGTTGAAATAGATGGAGATAAAGTTGACTTGTTGATGCTTTGCACTGCATGTCCTAGTTAGACTCTTGTGAGAATGTACCTGGGAATGAAAGCCCTGGCAGTGGTGATTACTATACTGTACATTGTGTGTCTGGCTAATGTCTTTCCAAAGGTCCAGGTAGCTAATGTCTCAAATCCAATCAAATGTTATTTGTCACATGCTTCGCGAACAACAGGTGTAGGCTAAAGGCGAAATGCTTACTTACGGGAACCTTTTCTAACAAGGCAGAGTTGAAGATACATTTATATAAAAACATTACAGAATAGAAATAGTGACAAGAGGAATAAAACACAGGGAATAACGAAGAACAATAACGAGTCAAAATAACACGCTATATTCATGTAGTACCAGAACTGAGTCGATGTGCAGGGCTACAAGGTAATTGAGGTTAATATGTACATACAGTATGGTACAGTAGGGGTAAAGTGACTAGGCAACAGGATAGATAATAGACAGTAACAGCAGTGTATGTGGTGAGTGTGAAAATGTGTGTGTGTGTGTGTGTGAGTGTCAGTATGCATGTGTGCGCGTCTCATGTGTGTGTGGGCGTATGTAGTGTGTATGTGTGTGTTGGGGTGTCAGTGTAAGTATGTGTGAGTGTGTGGGTCCAGTGTGTCAACAGTCAGTGCACGAGAGTTAGTGCAAAAAAGGTCAATACAGATAGTCCGGGTAGCCATTTGATTAGCTATTTAGCAGTCTTCTTTAGCCGTCTCATGGCTCGGGGGGAGAAGTTGTTCAGGGTCCTGTTGGTTCCAGACTGGTACCACATGCCGTGTGGTAGCAGAGAGAACAGCCTATGACTTGGGTGGCTGGAGTCTTTGACAATTTTGGGGGGCCTTCCTCTGATACCACCTGGTAAAGAGGTGCTGGATGGCAGAGAGCTCGGCCCAAGTGATGTACTGGGCCGTACTCACCACCCTTTGTAGGGCCTTGTGGTCGGGTGCCTCGCAGTTGCAGTTTCTGGCGATGTTGTGAGAGTGTTGGTTGATTCCCCAGTAGCCGGAAAGTGTCTGGTCTACTCCACCTCTCCTTAGGGAGCCTCATCGTCTGCTGTCATCTTCACCCTGGCAGGAGACAGTCACTGCATTCTCCTCCGTGTGCGTGTGCGTGTGCGTGTGCGTGTGTGTGTGTGTGTGTGTGTGTGTGTGTGTGTGTGTGTGTGTGTGTGTGTGTGTGTGTGTGTGTGTGTGTGTGCGTGCGTGCGTGCGTGCGTGCGTGCGTGCGTGCGTGCGTGCGTGCGCGCGTGCAAGATGCATGCGCAGCACTATGCATTAAAAAACATTCAAATCGATTGGCTTTTGTCCATCATACGCATTCACATACAGTACACACACAACACACATATCTGTTCCTCTTGGCATGTACGTGTTCGCACTCTGCCTGCGTGGTGCGTACGTGTGGAGCCGTGCATTGGGGGCAGTAAATACCGTAAAGGTTTGTTGAGGAAGGCGAGAGGCGGGCTGAAAGTCTGGGCTGCCCGCGTCATTAGCCTCTTAACCGCCCCAGCTGGGATACAACCACCCAGCAGGCAACCAGGAATATTATTCTAATGATTTCATCTGTCACGCTTCGAGAGAGACAAAATGTCCTCCTAGCTTCAGCCTCGTACATGAAATCATAAAGCAGCGAATGCTGTAGTCACCAGAGAGCTCCGTCGTGTGATAGCGATGTATAGAGAGGTGTGAGGAACATTCCAGATGCATTAGGTGTAGGTGTGTAGGTTTCAGCTGATTATGAGAATGGTCCACACAGGTGCTGGTTGAGCAAGTTAGAGAAGAAGAAAAAAAACGACGTTCTTGGGATGTGTGTTACGCATGTGTGTGAGTGTGAGTGAGTTGAAGATTGCCGCGACGTCTAGTAATTATGACACGGGGCAGAGAGTCTATCTGTGTGTGTGTGTGTGATTGTGTGTGTGTGTGTGTGTGTGTGCGTGCGTGCGTGCGTGCGTGCGTGCGTGTGTGTGTGTGTGTGTGTGTGTGTGTGTGTGTGTGTGTGTGTGTGTGTGTGTGTGTGTGTGTGTGTGTGTGTGTGTGTGTGTGTGCGTGTGTGCGTGTGTATGTGCATGTGTGTTAGAGAGCAAGAGAGAGGGAGGGAGAGGGAGAGGGAGAGAAGGAATCTGGGGGAAAAGAAACACGGGAAGAACAACAGGAAGGGAAAGTGGAGGGACCAGGCGTAACACGAAGACAGCGGCCGCGGATAAATCAGCCGCCTGCGGTGACACTGGGCCCTCTCACCCGGCAACACTCGGCGGCACTCTTCCGCAAAAACACCATTCATTTAGAGGGCTTAGGAAAAAGACGGACACAAGGGAGAGAGGGCAGAGAGAAATGAAGATAGGGAGAGAAAGAAAAATAGAGGTTGGGAAAGAGAGAGACATGCAGATAAAGAAGAATGGAGAGACAGGGAACACAGGGGGGGGGGCGGGGAACACAGAGGGGGGGTGGCAGTGGAAAGACATATGGACAAGGACAAGTGGTGATAGAGATACTGAGTCAAAGAGAGAGAAGGGGAGCGTATATACAGAGTATATATATGTATATATCTGTATATAACTGTATATATCTATATATCTCTGTATATCTCTGTCTATCTTCCCTTCTCTCTCTTTAACTCTGTCTCTCTATCACCCCTTGTCCTTGTCCATATGTCTTTCCTCTCCCCCCCAGAGGAGATATACAGAGAGTAGAGGGGAAAGAAATGGAGAGGAACTAAGAGAGAATGAGGGGGACAGACTAACAGAAAGGGAGGGATTGATGCAGCGACAAATGAAGGAGATAAAGAGGGACTAAGAAAACGAGAGACTAAAAGAGAGAGCGTAAAGAGACGTAGAGAGAGGGAAAGAGGTACACTTATGTTGGTCTGTTTTGATCTGTGGGTTCAGAGGGCCAGCGAGCAGACCGCCCTGCCTGATTACACACACAAATCTCTCGTCTTCGTGCGCACGAGGTCACTCTAACGTCTGCTCCGGGTCAGACACCATCTAATATGTCTGAGAGCACCCCCTCTCCCCACCTCACCCTTCACCTCCCCCGGAAGACTTGATTAGTCCCATTTCAGCGGAGAGAGAGAGGGGGGGATGGAGTGAAAGCTAACGCAGGGATGTCACCATCCAGGATGAATGGGGAGGGGGGCGGCTTGATGGAGAGGATAGCAGATAATGAGGCCAAATGGAGTTTAGTGGCTTTTCTCCCAGTTTAGATTAGCTGGAGAAACACAGGGAGATGGGTGGACGTACTCTAGATGGATGTATGGCAGGGTGTCCTCTGACTCCCCCCCAACCACCACCCTCACCCACTCCCCCTTCTGCAAGTAACCTTTGAACCTTCATTAGGGGGGGGGGTCCTCAATCTAGTTTACGAGCCTTGGGACGCCACGGGAAAGGCTGTACAGTTGTGGCTCTCTAATCTCTAATCGTACTCTAATTGTCCTGTAGCGTTGCCTCAAGTGGAGAGGCATTACTTTGGGTGGGGCTGCCTGAGTTAATGGCTAGTGAGCAGAGTCCCACGCTCACACCTTATTTTCCCAGGGTATTACTGTGTCTGTTCTTGCTCTCGCTCACACACACACGCACACACACACACAAACACACAAACCCACACACATACTTCTTGTAAACCCTCCTCTGACACTATAGCATGATTAGCTGTCATTAGGGCGTCGTTATGTGTTCGTTGTGCCATAAACGCCTCAGTTATCTAGCTGTGTCGGACTTAATCGATTCCCAGCTCAGTCCCGAGATGAGATAGGGATAGGCAGGGAGAGATACGTAAGTGCAGAATAAGAAAACGCTTCGCTCTAGTCTGCAGGGAAAACTGGGACGTTGAGCTCTACGTCGTTTACATTCATTGAGATGTGTCTTTCCTTCTTAGAGTAATGACGACATCTCTCACTTCTTTAGTTGAAGGATGACGGTAAAGCAGACCGGTTGAGAGGAGAGACGTCGTGGCCCAGCCCAGGTCTCAGTCTCTACATCAACCTCCAAACTTTGAATGCTTTGAACCAAATCTAGGGTCAGCTTAACCTCCCCCAATCCTAACGGCAACCTGACTTGCTAGTTAAGTGTCCAGGGCCAACGTCATCCTACTTTGAACAATAGACAGGTCAGACACCGTACTGTGACCTCTAACTCCTGACTCCAGAGGGCACAAGGCCATTAAGGCCTGTAGTGTATAATTAGTCACTCAATCATTAACAGCTGTACTACAGAGACATGGGGTGGTAACCTTTGGCTGGGGCGTTAATGTTATGACCTCCAGCACTGGGACCTTTTCCCGCGCAGCAGACAGGCCAGTTGGCAACTATGGTCTCATTATTTGGTTGAAGCTACTGTATAGGTAAGCTGTGGAAAGTAAATTAGAGCAAACGAGATATAAAGTACAGTAGCTCCACTAGTTATTATTCTCCATTAAAGTCAACTAGCTTTAGTTAATTGATGGTTTTTAGCAGGACTACTATTATGGTTCTCCTAAATCACGCATGTGCACACACACACACACACACACACACACACACACACACACACACACACACACACACACACACACACACACACACACACACACACACACACACACACACACACACACACACACACACACACACTGAATATATTCTCTGCTTAATCACTCTTATCCCCCTGTGCTTGAGTTTCCTAGGAGATGGGGCCTTGGCAACACATAGCAATAAATTAAACAATGAGGAAAACAAAGTGGTGCTGTTTTTACAGCCATGTGTATCCAGCAAACATCTTCACATGGACTTCAGCAGTACATTTCTTGATATCGCGCCAGACTTACTGCATAATAGCCTGACAAGCAGTGTGTGAATTACGTGAGGGGTCATTTGGTGGGGGTCTCTAATTGAACCATTCTCCTATTTGTTTAAACAGCACGTT
Source organism: Salvelinus alpinus (assembly GCF_045679555.1). Classification (NCBI taxonomy): domain Eukaryota; kingdom Metazoa; phylum Chordata; class Actinopteri; order Salmoniformes; family Salmonidae; genus Salvelinus; species Salvelinus alpinus. The sequence goes on along the minus strand of NC_092106.1, from coordinate 6,361,298 downwards.
TGTACTGCTACAGTGGTAAATATGAAAATAAAAGATTATGCCAAATGAAACGAACACCCCCACCTCTCTGTCACGGTTTTAAGGCCAGTGAAAGTCGATTCGGGTTCTTTCAATCGCATTCATCGCTCTCCTCCGCCTGTCTGCTTCTCTCTCTCTCTCTCTCTCTCTCTCTCTCTCTCTCTCTCTCTCTCTCTCTCTCTCTCTCTCTCTCTCTCTCTCTCTCTCTCTCTCTCTCTCTCTCTCTCTCTCTCTCTCTCTCTCTCTCTCTCTCTCTCTCTCTCTCTCTCTCTCTCTCTCTGTCTCTCTGCCTCGCTCTGTCTTGAGGGTTCTAGCGAACCTGCAACATGATCAACTTTGGTCCCAGCACGCTAGTGACCTTACATAATACTTTCACAGTTGATGAGCTCCACACAGACAGAGCTGTATTTGCGTCCCGTATTTCAGCCTCTTCCCAGGTGTCCCGACTTTTCTTTTGACAAAGACAAAGGTACATTTGTCACCAAGATGCATCAATTCATTCACAAGAGTGTAGTACTAATGACAAATCCCGGATGTCATAAAACGTTCTCTCGAAGGATTTAAGCTATGAGTAGTGGTATTTCAACCCCCCACACTCCAATTTACTGAAAGATATTAAACATATGGTATATGAATTTCAATGAACACGTGGGACTTTAAAGAGCACCACTGGAAGCGTCAAAAAGTGAAAGACTTAAGTGTTCCGTTTCCTCTTCTCCCTGAAATAAACCTTAACTTCACTCCTCTCCTCACCCTCTCCTCCCCCACTCCTCCCCCACTCTCCCTCATGTAGATCCACCATGTTCCCTGCTAACCTCTTGGTCCTGATGGTCCTGCTGCTACCTCAAGCCTCGTCTGGTCGCCAGGGCGGAGCCACCGAGCCCGATGGTAGTGTGTCGTCGTTGTCACCGTCATCACCAATCCCCCTGGACCCTAGCCTGGCCCAGACCATCCAGAACCTGCTGCTGAGCCGCCTGGGCCTGCAGTCCCACCCCAACCCCCGGCCAGGTGCCCCCGTCCCACAGTACATAGTGGACCTCTATCGCTTCCACTCCCAGCAGTACCACCTAGTCCAGGATCCACACTTCAACTACCCCAGCCAGCATGTCCAGGAGGCCAACACCGTACGCAGCTTCCACCACACAGGTAACGTTACACATGTGGTCTGGGCCCATATCCCCAAAGCGTCTGAGATCAGTTTAGCCTTTAAGATCATAATGAATAAGATCATATGGACAGATCCTGGATCAGCACTCCTAATCTGAGGCTCTTTGTGGATAGTTTGCAACGCTGTTCTACCGTGTCCTGCCACTGATTGGTATCAGTTCCACAATACGTTTTTAATGGACACTGTTCTGCACATTCCATTTGTAGTTTCAGTCCGGGTTGGATGGCATTGATGATGACAGCGCTGTGATTCCCAGTCTCTTTCTGTTATGACTCCACCTTGGCAGTTAGTAGGCTCCAAAGTCAGACCATCTATTTTCCATTTGATAACATGGATGTTTCCATAACAGTCACAAGCTAACCAGCAACAAGTGGAGGTCCTATTCTGATGGTAGAGCGTGCAATGAAAAGCTTATCTAGCTGTTTATGGCACTGAATGTGTCTGACATTTAAAGTTAAGGGTTGACAGGTCAATTTACCTTGTATTTGACATTGTGAGATTACAATGTTTGATATAGGAAATCCTACAAGAGAGACCTCCATGGAACTGCAGAGAACATCAGTTTTGTTTTACAAATTGAACCTTCATCTCTGAACTATATTAACCTCTCTCTCTCTCTCTCTCTCTCTCTCTCTCTCTCTCTCTCTCTCTCTCTCTCTCTCTCTCTCTCTCTCTCTCCCTCCTTCCTCTCTCTCAGAGTCTACCAGTCCCTCACTCCTCCTTGAAAAGAGGCAGACCACCGCGAGCAACAACAGGGTCCCCATCTCCTTCAACGTGTCCTCCATCCCCCAGGATGAGCGTGTGGTGTCTGCAGAGCTACGTTTCTTCCGGGGTGATGGGGCCAGCCCAGGCCCCGGGGCCCACAGGGTCAGCCTGTTCCTCTCTGGAAGCCCTGGGGACTCTGAGTCTGAGCCCACTCTGCTGGAGTCACGGGTCCTTACATGGGCCCCCAACACCAAGCCAGCCACCTGGGAGGCATTCAGCCTCAGCACCGAACTCTTCCTGGGGGCCCACGCTCAGACTGGGAGCATGGCCTTCCTCCTGGAGGTGACCCCTCTGGGTAACACCACCCTCCTCACCCTCCCTGACCATGATGCTCTACCACCCTCCACTGGGGAGGAAGGACGAAGAGTGGGACACCTGAGGGTGCGCAGATCTCTGGGACAGGACGAACACAGCTGGGCACGAGAGAGACCCCTGCTGGTTACTTACAGCCATGACGGGCGTGGGGAGGCACTAGCCGCCCATGGCCGGAGAACCTCTGGCACTGCCCAGAGGATGAGGGGGAGGAAGGGGGCCAGAGAAAGGGGCAGGAGTAGCAGCAGCAACCGGGGAAGGGACAGAGACAAGAACAGGGAGAGGGACAGGGACCGGAGCGCCAGCCCAGGCTGGGGCGGTAGCTGGGACGAGGGTGGAAGAGTGAAGCGTAATGGTGGCCGCGCAGCAAAGCTGAAGCGTCTGTCCCGCGCCCGCTGCCGCCGCCACCCGCTCTACGTGGACTTCAAAGACGTGGGCTGGAACAAGTGGATCGTGGCGCCTAGCGGCTACGACGCCTTCTTCTGCCTGGGGGAGTGCCGCTTCCCGCTCGCCGACCACATGAACTCATCCAGCCACGCCATGGTGCAGACGCTGGTGAACTCGGTGAACGGAGCCGTGCCGCGGGCCTGCTGCGTGCCCACCGCCCTCAGCCCCATTGCCATGCTCTACCTGGACCCGCAGGACCGCGTGGTGCTCAAAAACTACCAGGACATGGTGGTGGAGGGCTGTGGATGCCGGTAACGGGAAACAAAAGAGAGGGAGGGAGGAGAGAGATGGAAGGAGAGATTGGTGGCGTAAAGACAGAGGGCAAGGACAGAACCCAGCCCAGCAGGACCACGTGAGACAAGAGTACCTGGATCTTGTGGCGGAGGGATGAAAATACTAGTACTAGCGGGGGACCGGAGAGATGGATGAGGCAGGAAGCGAAGAGACAGGAATGGAGAACCCGATCCAGCAGGAACAAGTGCTTTCTAAGAAGTGCATGGTGTCGGAGGGCCACAGCTGTCAGTAGTGGAAATAAAGAGAGGAGTAGAAAGAGCGGAGAAGAGAGAGAGCGGGGGAGAGAGAGAGAGAGAGAGAGAGAGAGAGAGAGAGAGAGAGAGAGAGAGAGAGAGAGAGAGAGAGAGAGAGAGAGAGAGAGAGAGAGAGAGAGAGAGAGAGAGAGAGAGAGAGAGAGAGAGAGAGAGAGAGAGAGAGAGAGAGAGAGAGAGAGAGAGAGAAAACAGACAGAGGAGCCCCCTTAGAACACACAGTGCAGTGCTTCAGAAGTACCACACAGTGAGAGTGTGAAGAGGAGACAGAGGGAAAGACGGAGAGGGAGAGAAACACGAAGCAGTCTTCCACATCCCGGTAGGGGAAGAGGATGCTGCTGACAGAAGAAGAGAGGAACGACAGCCAGGAGTAGAGGAGAAGAGAATCCTCCCATTAGCCCCACCTCTTCTCTGTCAACAGCACTCCACTCGCTGACAGTCCTGTGCTTGTTCAATGCTCCCTCACCAGCCCTCTACGTGTCTGTAACGTGTCTGTGTCTGTGTCTCTCCGTGCTCACCTCATTCCAACATCAATCTGTGAAAGAGACGCACTCAATCAGTGGAGTGGAAGGGGACTGGCAAGAGATGACGATATCAGTGCCAGAGTATACTATCTGTACGGTTGGATATCAAGACCTATAGTACAGAGAAAGCTGTCATGTGGCCCATATGAGGAGGATGAAACATATAGCCTTTGCATCAGTGACACCATCCTCAAACTAACTCAGCAAACTTATCTGGGCCAATGGACAGCTACTGATCTCTCATCAAGAGAGACGTTGACGGACACTCCTCGCAGACTGGATAGATATGGATTTTTGCAGACAGCCAGACAGACACGAATCTTCCCGTCATGAGATATTTTTAAAACCACAACAATAATACAGAGGAATTATTATGCTATTGTCTGAATGTACTACTATCATTATTATTTAAAGATAACTTTTTTTGTACATTTCCTTTGCAGAGATGAAGAAAATTCAGAAAACTGTTGTCATCAAAGTAATTCCATTAAATGGTAAATCTAACTTAAGAGTCACATTAGGTATTTAAATAGCAACCCCATATGGTGTATTTAACCTTGAAAATATTTAAGATATCTGCTCTCTACAAAGCCACATGTACAGTACCGTAATACACCTAAAACTGGAGCCTGCGGTCCTTATAGTAGCTTTGGTACAGCAAGTTATGGTGGCTTTTGGTGTACTACACATGCAAACACAGTGTTGTAATGATGCAGTCATAAGCTCAAGAAATACCACACATCAAGGCTCGGTGTATTGTATTCTACCGAATCGTGTAACAAGAATGTCATCATCGAAACACAGATGTCTTTGCTAGCGGTGTGCATGTTTTTTTTAAAGAACAGCTAACGTTAAAGCAGTTGATTTCCAGTGCCTTTTGGACGAGGGCTTCGCAGGTCTTCTCCTGTTATGAGTTGAGTATTTTGAGTACCTTTCCAGCGTTTTGCTTTTCCCTCTATTTAAACGGAAGCATTTAAACAACAGTCTGTAAAATGTTTGACGTTGTCTGAAGACATGGTGATACCTGTAATAAACAGACCAAGCAGCACCTCTGTCACATGACTGGGTTTTGAAAATCAAACACATTTCCTTGTTCCTCCTCTGCTAGTGTTCTGAGGACGTATTGCTCTGAGTCTATGCACAAAGTCAAGGGGAGAGCAGAGGGGGACTGTGAAATCCTCTCATTGGTCAGAATCTCTTTCAATCACAAATTGCCTCTAGATAGACATTTGAGCCAAGGAAGGAAGCCAGTGGTCCCTTGGTGAACCCAGAACAAACCAGATTTGGCTGTAGGCCTAGAGTACCTATATAGTCCCAATGAGACACACAGGCCTGTGATAGAAGGGCATGAGGAGAAGGCTATTCATGGGGCAGATCCACATCCCTTACTGGCAAAACCACTGCACCACCTTGTCAATTCACACCCGGGCCTATGATGTAGTCCACATGTGTTTCTGATCGCCAGATGTTATGCAGAGAGCTACTGCGCCTCTGAGCTTGCAGCAGTCAGTGTGCTCGGCAACGGGTCATTCCTCACGTCGTGAATGTGGGGGTCAAACCAACTCAACAGCTTTCTTGATCCCGCATTCCTGTGTGTTGAAAGGAACTACCCCCCCCCCCCCCTCTCCTCCAGATGGATCGGCTCACTGCTTGTGAAGTATTGGGAGGTGAACAGTGTGAAACCCACAGCCGCTTTGCTCCGTCCTGGGGAGGGGCGACCCTCCTCCCCTCCTGTCAGAGGCTGGACGTGGTCCAGAGCTCGCCGGCTACAGCTGGAGCTGTCCAGATTCTTCTTACATATCGCCTCTCACCAGCTGTCAACAGCAGCACACTGCCAACGGGGCTCCTGTGTGTGCGTGTGCGTGTGTGTGCGTGCGTGCGTGCGTGTGCGTGTGTGTGTGTGTGTGTGCGTGCATCTGTCTGTCTGCATGCGTGCGAGACAGCATTAATGTGTTTGTGTGTGTAGATGTGTGTTTAGGTAAGTAGTGAAAACCATCTCATGAAATACACACAGCATGCTCTGGCAGGAGGATAACCTTTGCTCCACAGAGGGTCTGTATCCTCCCTAACTCCTTTCGCCCTAACTCCCCTAACTCCCCTCTAAGCCATCCTTCCCCCCAACCCACTCCTCACACATCTTCTCTCACCACCCAACCCAACCCATCCCTCACCCTCTGACCCATTCCTCATCCCACCCTCCCCTCTCCCCCCTCTCAGCCCATTCCCTTATCACCCGCCTCACCCCTAGCCAAGACTACTCACCCCCTTACCCCTCCCTTGCCCCCTGCCTCCCCCCTAACCCAGCCCTCAACCCTTCCATTTTCTCTCAACCCCCGTTACCCCTCCCTCACCCCAAACCCTCCTCTCTCCCAGGTGCTGGATTATGACTGTGGTTCAGGGTATCAGGTGGGTGGAGCAGGACTGGAGAGTGGAGACAGGATATGGCCAGTTTATCTTGTCAGGTGTGTAGGCTCTGTGAGCCTGGATAGCAGTGGCCTTGACCCAGTCAACCCCGTGGAACACCTTCCCTCAGCCCTAAATCACACGCTACTGGGGGCTTCCAAACCCACCCGACCCACCGAGACAGGGCCGCGGGGCCTCACCTCCAACCAGGTGCCTGGATGTATCTGTGATGGACCCCAGACAGGCGGGGGAGTACACATTTCTCACATTACATAGCCCTCTTTCTGACATCCAGAAGATAGCTGCATTCAGTGAAAAGTTTGTGAGAACCGCTTTACAGAAACCGAGCCGTGTTCAAGAGGCCCAGGGCAGTTCCAGCCACAAATGCCTGGAACGTTCAGATAGTACGGTTGTGATTATAACCTCAGTTATGGAACTCAGAGTCTGTGCTACGTGCAGGTGGAAGTTTAATTGGAACATTCAGTAGTGTTAGAGCATTAGTAGAATGTTCATGTGAACAGGGACTAGGGATAGGCCCAGAAGTGCCTCCATTTTAGAGTGTGGATTTCATGGAAAGGAAGTTGAACTCGTGTTTGACATGATCTCCGTCAACATGCCAATCCAACCAGCCACACAGGCAGGGCAAAGGTAAGCCCAGAACAGAGCAGGCCCTATCCCTGGTATACCCTACTAACTGACAGGCTTCTCCCCATTCACCCTGTAATACGGATAATAACTCCCACCACCGCCGGTTCCCTTATACTCCTGTCTGTCAACTCACTGTGTGTCAACTGTACAGCCCACCCACTGTCCATATCCGCCCAACCACACACACTTGCTCACACACTCACACCCACACACAAACACACACAAAGCACACACAAATTACCATGTTGGAAATTGCTCTGTGCCAACCGAGGCTGGGATTCAATCCGAGCGCATTTTGTCGGCAATGCACATTTTAAAGGCACTGTTCCCACGTTCGCGGAAAGCACATGCACGGTAAACGTTGCATATGTCGGCTCAATCTGAAATGACCTTTAAATGGCTCATTATCCAAACCCACGATTGGATTGAATCCTGGCCCTAGACATGGTTCAGCGTCAGAACCAGTGGACTGACTAGTCTGGCTACAGAACAGGGTGACCTTATCAAGCAAAAGCTCTGGGCTTGAGTTATATTTCGAATAGCCCAAAATATGCTTCAGACTAGTTTAAAACTCTCTCGTGGGATAACATCAGTGATGTAGGTGAGAGCAGTACATGCTCCAAAGTGATGTATGTGTTCCAGGTCTTTGAGGTCATTGTGATTTCAATAAAACTCACAACAGCAGTTCAGTGTGGTCACAAACGTGCAATATATGTCTCAGCTTCAAAGGTTTCCATGTACTATATCAGACACGGTTTTCAATCATGGATCCCCCCACGTGTACAATATATGATACATATTGTCATAAGATAAAACCTCCATAGCAGCTGTGGTCAAAGCCTCCCCAGTTAGCACATTTGGTTCCTTGGAAGTTGTGGGAACTTACGTTTTTGGTTTCCCATTGGTTCTGGGAACGAAGCCATAAGTTTCCTAACCGGTAAAACTGAACATTTTTTAAATGTTCTGAGAACGGACGTGAAAATGTCAGGTTGCTGGGAGATCCGAGAGTATTTTACTCTGTTTCCTCTAAAGTTTTCCTGGGAGGTTTTATTAACGTTCTGAGAACGGAAATGATAGGTGATTTGAAGGTAAATAAATAACGTTCTGAGAACATGTTTCAATAAGACCTTTAATAACACTGCTAGCTTAGGTTAACTGTTTTAAACTCCAAGCAGAGATAGGACACATCTCGGAGTTTTAACGTTTCTGCTAGCTAGTAGATTCTTGACTTCATAAATGTTAGTAAAATAACCCATGGTGTATACTCGAGGCCATATGCAACCAAAATCAACTTTATTTCTCATTATTTCAATTCAAAAGATAGAATGAACGTGCGCGTCAGCGATCAAGATTTGAACCGCGGCTATTTTTGAGCTTGGACGCGGCTTTTGGATGAGACGCAATGCGATTGCAACACGGGCAGAATAGTATCTTTCATTGATTTTAAAGAAAGCATTCCCTCATTGGCTGATGTCTGATGGCTACACCGGAAGCCAATGGCTGAAGTGTAGTAGAGACTTTACTCACCCTCTTCTGAACCATGATGATGGTGCTTATGTCTCTACCTCAAATTTCTGAACAGCTAAAATAAAAACCCTGCAGCAATTTCAACGAACATTCCAAAAAAATAGGCATATATACAGTGCATTCGAAAAGTATTCAGACTCCTTCCCTTTTTCCACATTTTGTTACGTTACAGCCTTATTTTTAAAATGCATTAAATACATTTTTGTCCTCATCAATCTAAACACAATACCCCATAATGACAAAGCGAAAACAGGTTTATAGACATTTTTGAAGAATTTAGTTCATGTGCATCCTGTTTCCATTGATCATCCTTGAGATGTTTCTACAACTTGATTGTAGTCCACCTGTGGTAAATTCAATTGATTGGAAATTATTTGGAAAGGCACATACCGGTCTATATACAGTTGAAGTCGGAAGTTTACGTACACCTTAGCCAAATACATGTAAACTCAGTTTTTCACAATTCCTGACATTTAATCCTAGTAAACATTCCTTGTCTTAGGTCAGTTAGGATCACCACTTTATTTTAAGAATGTGAAATGTCAGAATAATAGCAGAGAAATGTATTTATTTCAGCTTTTATTTCTTTCATCACATTCAGAAGTTTACATACACTGTTTAACTTGGGTGAAACGTTTCGGGTAGCCTTCCACAAGCTTCCCACAATAAGTTGGGTGAATTTTGGCCCATGCCTCTTGACAGAGCTGGTGTAACTGAGTCAGGTTTGTAGGCCTCCTTGCTCGCACACGCTTTTTCAGTTCTGCCCACAAATTTTCTACAGGATTGAGGTCAGGGCTTTGTGATGGCCACTCTAATACCTTAACTTTGTTGTCCTTAAGCCATTTTGCCACAACTTTGGAAGTATGCTTGGGGTCATTGTCCATGTGGAAGACCCATTTGCGACCAAGTTTTAACTTCCTGACTGATGTCTTGAGATCTTGCCTCAATATATCCACATAATTTTGCTCCCTCATGATGCCATCTATTTTGTGAAGTGCACCAGGCCCTCCTGCAGCAAAGCATCCCCACAACACGGTGCTGCCCCCCGTGCTTCACGGTTGGGATGGTGTTCTTCAGCTTGCAATCCTCCTCCTTTTTCCTCCAAACATCACGATGGTCATTATGGCCAAACAGTTCTATTTTTGTTTAATCAGACAAGAGGACATTTCTCCAAAAGTACGATCTTTGTCCATGTTGCAAACTGTAGTCTGGCTATTTTATGGCGGTTTTGGAGCAATGGCTTCTTCCTGGTTGAGCGGCCTTTCAGTTTACGTCGATATAGGACTCGTTCTACTGTGGATATAGATACTTTTGTACCTGTTTCCTCCAGTATCTCCACAAGGTCATTTGCTGTTGTTCTGGGATTGATTTGCACTTTTCGCACCAAAGTACGTTCATCTCTAGGAGACAGAACGCATCTCCTTCCTGAGCGGTATGATGGCTGCGTGGTCCCGTGGTGTTTATACTTGCACACTATTGTTTGTACAGATGAACATGGTACCTTCAGGCATTTGGAAATTGCTCCTAAGGATGAACCAGACTTGTGGAGGTCTACAATCTTGGCTGATTTCTTTTGATTTTCCCATGATGTCAAGCAAAGAGGCACTGAGTTTGAAGGTAGGCCTTGAAATACATCCACAGGTACACCTCCAATTGACTCAAATGATGTCAATTAGCCTATCAGAAGCTTCTAAAGCCATGACATCATTTTCTGGAATTTTCCAAGCTGTTCAAAGGCACAGTTAACTTAGTGTATGTAAACTTCTGACCCACTGGAATTGTGATACAGTGAATTATAAGTGAAATAATCTGTCTGTAAACAATTGTTGGAAAAAATTTGACTTGCCGACTTGCCAAAACTATAGTTTGTTAACAAGAAATGTGTGGAGTGGTTGAAAAACGAGTATTAATGACTCCAACCTAAGTGTATGTAAACTTCCAACTTCAACTGTAAGGTCCCATAGTTGACAGTGCATGTCAGAGCAAAAACCAAGCAATGAGGTTGATGGAATTGTGCGTAAAGCGCAGAGACAGGATTGTGTCAAGGCACAGATCTGGGGAAGGGTACCAAACATTTTTTGCAGCATTGAAGGTCCCCAAGAACACAGTGGCCTCCATCATTCTTAAATGGATGAAGTTTGGAACCACCAAGACTCTTCCTAGAGCTGGCCGCCCAGCCAAACTGAGCAATCAGTGGAGAATAGCCTTGATCAAGGAAGTGACCAAGAACCCGATAGTTGCATCTCTTTGGAGATGGGAGAACCTTCCAGAACGACAACAATCTCTGTAGCATTCCACCAATCAGGCCTTTATGGTAGAGTGGCCAGACGGAAGCCACTCCTCAGTAAATGGCACATGCCAGCCTGCTTGGAGTTGACCAAAAGGCACCTAAAGGACTCTCAGACCATGAGAAACAAGATTCTCTGGTCTGATGAAACCAAGATTGAACTCTTTGGCCTGAATGCAAAGCGTCACGTCTGAAGAAAACCAGGCACCATCCCTATGGTGAAGCATGGTGGTGGCAGCATCATGCGGTGGGGATGTTTTTCAGCACCAGGGACTGGGAGACTAGTCAAGATCGAGGGAAAGAGGAACGGAGCAAAGTACAGAGAGATCCTTGATGAAAACCTGCTCCAGAGTGCTCAGGACCTCAGACTGGGGAGAAGGTTCACCTTCCATCAGGACAACAACCCTAAGCACTGTAGGAGAAAATTCATGACTATGGGTGATATTCCGGTATCTGGACTGTTCTCCCAGAAGTAGTGAGCAGAATCAACATAGGGTTAATTAATAGACATGTGTAAGCAGAATAAAGACTGAGGCCAGGTGAATGAACAGAGATGGATCAACATAGAGTTAATCACTAGACATGTAAAAACAGAAGTAAACAGAAAATGTATGCCTGTGCTGTTGTAGGCCTGAGGGAAGTCATTGCCTGTTCCGGTTACTGGCTTTAGGGCATGTAATTGTATTGTATATGTATGTCTGTGCCATTACAGGCTTGGGGAGAGCCATTGTGTAGTCATATGAGTATCATTGGACAGACACCTGCATTATGTGTGTGTCTTATTTTTTGTATCATTGCTATGGATACGCCACCAACAGAATCTGTAAACAAGCAAGAGTTGAGACAGAAAGATAATGGTGGCGAGAGGCCAAGGGGTGTTAATCATCTAAAAAGAGGGGAGTGACCATGTGTGTTATCTGAAGGTGGAAACCTATAAAGCCTGAGGTCTGTGGCAAGAGAATTTAGTTGTTCCATGGAATTACTTGGCTTTGTTACTTTTTGTAATAAAGTCTATTTGAATTCACAAGCTCCAGTATCAGAGAAGTATTTGATTCAATATTTCCACGACAGCACACAGCCAAGACATTGCAGGAGTGGCTTCAGGACAAGTCTCTGAATGTCCTTGAGTGGCCCAGCCAGAGCCCGGACTTGAACCTGATCGAACATCTCTGGAGAGACCTGAAAATAGCTGTGCAGCGACGCTCCCCATCCAACCTGACAGAGCTTTGAAAGGATCTGGAGAGAAGAATGGGAAGAACTCCCCAAATACAGGTGTGCCAAGCTTGTAGCGTCATACCCAAGAAGTCTCGAGGCTGTAATCGCTGCCAAAGGTCCTTCAACAAAGTACTGAGTAAAGGGTCAGAATACTTATGTAAATGTGATATTTCAGGGGGGGGTTTTATACATTATACACATACATTTTTTATTTTTTTTGCTTTGTCATTATGGGGTAATGTGTGTAGATTAATGAGGGAAAAAACGATTTAATCAATTTTAGGCTGTAATGTAACTAAATGTAGAAAAAGTCAAGGGGTCTGAATGCTTACCGAATGCACTGTATTATAAAGGCTACAACCCTCTCTATCTGTCTGTTGTAACGAATATTGCAGTTGCAGAAGCAGGACGCTGTTCCTGAACTTTGGACACATTTTTGTGTGTCCAAAAAACACAACTTTACTGCCTGTCGACCTCCTGTGCAGCTTAGCTAATGTTTGCAATGATGAAAAAATAACATTAAATCGCTAATTAGACCGCGTGTCTGTATCTTGATGCGTTCCACCTCTGGGCAGCCGAACGATCTAGGCAGCCAATATCATGACTCCGGATATGACCCACATGCAGACACAGGAGGCGGATGGTTCGGTTCTCAGAATATTTATTATAACAATGGGGCAGGCAAAAGGGCAGGTCGAGGGCAGGCAGAGGTTTGTGATCCAAGAGTCAAAAAGGTACAGAACGGCAGGCAGGCTCAGGGTCAGGGCAGGCTGAAAGGTCGGAACCAGGAACACTAGAAAACAAGAACTTTAGAAACGAGAAACACACTGTTAAGACCTGACAAAACAAGACGAACTGGCAACAGACAAACAGAACACGCAAGTATAACTACACAGTGGATAATGGGGAAAAATAGGAGACACCAGGTGAGGGTTGAAGACCAGCACAAGACAGGTGAAACAGATCAGGGTGTGACAGCCAAGCCTGTATCCGGAAAAAAAAAGGTCTGACAATGGGTTCGTTTTGCATCATCCAGTGCCATAGTTATGCCATATATATACTGATATAATAGCGTGTAACTCAATAGCTAAGAAGAACATGAAATTGCTAGACTGCCTGTTTGTGTCGCGCTTATGTTTGCAACACTGACAACAAAGTTTGTCCGGACATGCCGATAATGTATTTTGTGTAAAACATGTCAATAGTTGCATGTAGCCTACATCCCTCCCGAAAAAAGAAAATGAAATCGGTCTTATGCTTACTGAGTTATGTAATGCAATAGTTTGAACAGTTTTGTGTACAACATGAAGTTTGTAGGCTACGCTAGTGACCAGACAAAGTTGATCCGGGGGGGAGCAGCAGTAAAGCACTCAGCACAGTAGCTATGTAGGCAGAGAAGTGGGCACTCAGCTACGTAAATGTAACAACGACGCTGGGAGACGGGAAAGAAGTGCAAGTAGTGAGTTTAATAATAAACGTAACAGAGAACAATACAAGACACAAGTGTAGCGAACAGACATGGAATAACATTAACACTGCCTGGGGAATAGACCTAAGAGAGTGCCAGATATAGGGGAGGTAATGAGAGAGGAAATGGAGTCCAGGTGAGCCTAATCATGAGGAGCAGGTTCACGTCATGAATGATGCCAGGTGCGCATAATGATGGTTGCCTGGATCGATGGTTAGTAAACCAGCGATGGCCGATGCTGGAGGGGAGGAGTGGGAGTAGACCTGACAGTAAAAATATTATTTTGCAGAAATATCCATTTTTTTTGCCTGGGCAAATTGAAACTCTGTATCCGTAGCCACTCCGTTTTAAACAACATTTTTAGAACGTTACTGTTTTCCTGTGTTGATTATTGAACGTTTTCTTAATGTTCTGAGAACATGACTTTAAATAGAACCACGAGGAAACCTGTAGAAAACATTATGCTGAAGTCCTGAAATTCTCACAGAAGAATCTTGTTTCTTAATGTTCTCTGAGCGTTTTGAGAACATGACTTTAAATAGAACCATGAGGGAACCTGTAGAAAACGTTACGCTGAATTATTGAAATTCCCACAGAAGAACGTTGTTTCCTAACGTTCTCAGAACTATTTGAGAACATTCCCAAGGTCAAACCAGCTGTAGAACGTTCCTAAAACATTACCAAAATTGAAATTAAATGTAACCATGTTTGAACTTCAGGAAACGTTCTGTTAAAGTAATGAAATACCAATAATTTTTTTGTCAAGTTCCTTCAATGTGCTGAGATGGTTCCAAAGCCAAGTAACTATCCTTCACCATTCCCAGAAAATTGTAGAAAGACTGTATGCAAAATAACCATACGATAACCATGCTCTCACCAAGCGCTTAGAAACATATGGTTCTCAGAACGTCATGTGCTAGCTGGGTACAGTTTGCTGAGTTGATGGTTGGTCTGGAACACATAAAACAGATAGCCAGGGTTTTGGGTTTCAAAGATGGACCCATTCTGGAAGGAACGACAAAACCTGGATGAGTGAGAGGGTCGCAGAACGAGGCAGGTGCTGCGGCACATCAAACCTTCAGGCTGACCGGAAGCCGGCCTGTAATAAAGCTGGGAAGGCTGACCCCAATCCACATCCTGAAGCAGACCGGAGCACCGGGAGTGCTGGGGTGGGAGTCACAGGTGATGTGATTGGTATGGGGGGGCTGGGGTCGTTTTGTGGAATTGGGGGGATGATGGTGTGTGTAAATGGGGATTATGGCGGTTTGTTTGGGGGGTGAGTTAGGACCAACTGGTGGTTTTTTTTCATGCTTGCATCTCTGGATCCTGTTTATTCCTGGAATCCCTATCGCAGTCTTAAATCAGAGTCCTCGCCATGGAAATTCAAGGCTGGATAACAACTTAGGGGTGAGAGAAAAGCATGAACCACCCCAATCCCCACCCTCCAGCCCACCATGCTCCCGTTCCCCCTCCGTTTTGCCCCTTCGCTCCTTCCCTCAGTCCCCCACAGTCCCGGATTAAAAAATTATGTTTTTACAGGTGTCTCACGATGCAGATGCTGACCCTGCTCAACTGGAAATTGCATTCGTCCCTCCCCTCCGTCTCTCCCCTCCATATTCTCCCCTCTGCCGACTTTTGCTTTGCTGTCAACACTGGAGTTGAGAGGATAGAGGTGATCTTCCCTAAGTGTTGCTTTAATGAGCAACTTGTTGACAATAAAGGCAGTGTTTTGAATCCTGTCGTCACCCCCCCCCCCCATCTAGACCAGACTATCGTCTCTCTATGGGACAGCCCCCTTAATAATGACCTGATCCTCTTCTAACCCTAACTCCCAGAAAGAGGGGCTTCAGACGAGCCACATTGACACCCTCCTCATCTCTTCTAACTGACTGATTCAACTATCTGCCCTATTCAGCTTTCAACTTGATCTGGCCCTACAAACCAACCAAACAATGGCATAAAAATATCCATCAATAACTGCCTAGTGGGACCACATCCAAGGAGAGAGGGTGCTATGGAGAGGGAGGGAAAGGAGACGGACAGACAGAGATAGATAGATAGAAATAGCGAGGCAGAGAAAAGGAAAGGGAAAGAGGGAGCGAGAGAGAGAGTGAGTGAGGAGCCGGTGGAGGACAGCTGTTGGTCTGTTTACTTGCAGGATGTCACTCTTCTCCAGATGTTCTGAAGCCCAGAGAGGAAAGGGAGTGTGGGGGGGAGGGGGGTGTTTGTGGAGTCGTTGCCAGGATAGAATCATCATAGAATGTATTTTATGACTTTCACATTCAATGCACTACGTGGCCAGGTACTGAGGGTCAACAGTAGGAGTACCCAGCCCCAGGTGCCCCGGTCTGTGGCAAACATATTCCAAATAGTCAGAGCCCAGCAACACAACAACCAAACAAAGCTTCTCTGTCCAGCGGCTCCTCTTGATTAATTCACTGATGTGTTTTTTTTTTATATGCCTACATATGATAGATGTCATTGTGTTGCATATCGGATCTGTCTGCAGTACTGTACAATTAATGCATCATAGCAGACTCCACTCCCACTTACTTTTATACACTTCATTGGCCTCTTACTTCATTGATATTATACACTTCATTGGCCTCTTACTTCATTGATATTATTTGTGGACATTTCTGATGGTACTTCTTTGTTTCTCGTCTTGCATGTCTGGGGTGATACAGGTTAAACCACAGGGTTGAGGTTTGCAGTCACATAAGGAGAGTACATTTCTTGAACATGTACATCCGTTAAGTCGGGGGGAGCTGTGACTATATTTCAAGGTGGCTACTGTATTACACAGAACACTCTTCCTCGCTGGCAAGAGATTGAAGGAAGGATGAAAGGGAGAATTGTGGCGAGGAAAGGAGAAAAGGGGGAGGAAGGGAGAGACGGGGGGAGAGAGAGAGTCGGTAGTCAAAATTCAATATGCCCTTAAACATATCCAATATTTTACTATGCGATGGCAATATGATCCCCTTGGTTCTTAACTGGGAGCAAAATTGTAACATTTTGATAGTCAGAATATGGGTAAACGAGACAAGGATAAGCTGAATAAAACGACTGCTTGAGTAAAAAAATTGAGTTCATCGAATGTGATGAATGGTCACCAGGGGTGACATAACCGAACAAGAAACACTTCTTCCCCTTTTTTTAAGGTGGCTTTGTGTTTTGCCAGAGTAGGGATCTTCTTCTTTTTTTAAATCTCCTTTTTTTCAGTTCAAATCTCCCTCATTGCATTAGCACATGTGTCTAAGCCTGAGAACAGGGCCGATAACAGAAGCATGAATAACTGCAGGCGATCTCTGAGCAGTACATGGTGCTCCTGAGGAACATTAACATGGGCTTCAGCCCATCCAGAGTTAAAAAGGAAGAGAAGGAAGAAAAAAGGAGCGATGGGAGAGGGGAGGGGGAAAAGGCCTGGCATAGAGATTAGATTAGTACTTTAAAAACATCTGTGAATTCGTCCGGCCCAAGCTACCGCTTCCCGACAGATCTGGGCCCGATCGTGCATTCTCTCCCTCCAACCACACTCCCTCCATCCTCCCCCCTCCACCGCCCTCATCCCCCTCTGTTGTGGTTTGTCTGTTCTGTTTTTCTCTGTGTGAGTGCGTTTGTTTTCTTTTTACGACTCTCGCCCTCCTTCGTTCCTTCATCTCAAAGCAGCGTGTGTTAAATTGGTACAGCTTATATAAAACAAATGTGTACAGAACATAGAGCACGCAACCCAATGGTTGGATGCTTTTAGTGCCTCTTATCACTATATAAGCCAGCGTTTCCCAACCTAGGGGTCGCGGGAGAAACTGGGGGGTAAAAAAAGGGTGCTTGGTTCATAGAACCAGGGTTACGTGAGCCACTAAATGGGGTTGGAATAACAGTGTTTTTTTCCTAGAAATGTGGGCTCTCACTTTTGAATGGTTTATGCTACAAAATATTATGACCGCATTCCTGAAAAATAAGACTCCCAGGAACACATATGTGTCGTCTGTTTCCCTTAGAAACCCTAGAACAGAGTGTAAAGAACCAGCCAGTAATACAGGCTGGTGAAAGAAGAACGTGATGTTCTTTTCTACACAGATCATACACAATTATTGCCTGATGATCTTCCATGAAGTTTTCCTGAATTTCCCAATACCTTTCTGATGCATTTCAAACTATACTTCCTCAGATTTAAATATTATTACAAATATTATTTTAAAAGTTAGTGTCGGTCGTTGTTCACATAACTTTTTTTTAAATGATGGGGTCGAGATTTTTAAAATGTATTTAATAAATAGGTCACGGGACAGAATAGTTTGGGAACCCCTGATATAAGACTTGTGTAACCCTACACAGGCTATACTCATGGCATAGCCCAATAAAGTACAATTAACTACTTCAAGCGTAGTCCTAATAATCAGTTGAATTCTTTTTTTTTACACAATACCAAGCCCATCACGAACCACCACCCCATGAAGGGGACCGGACTTGTTGAGTGTCTCATTATACCATACAGTTCATAAGGCTCGCCTCATGGAGTGTTACAACATCAACACTCCCACCAGTGATGAAAGTCCAGAGACCTAAGGCATGATCATCTTTGTTATGCTAAACACCCTCGCCGGCACCATCTATCCTGGTGAGAGAGGGTGTGAAGGATAACATTCCCCCCCCCAACCCAGGGAAGGCGTGGGCCTGGTTTGGAGCGACCTACGCCATTCCTTTCCCTTTAATTACGACCTCGCTTCCAGCACCACTGACCTTCCAAAGGTAGGAAGGGTTGGTACGGCATGAAGACAAAGCGATGGGGAGGCTGATGTATACCCTCTGATCTCCGGTGGTGGGCCATCCAGGGCTTAATTACTCTGGCTGAGGCCTAGACACTGAGCTGAGACACTGCTGGGAGAAGAGTAGCTAACAGGCGCTAACAGCTAACGCTAATGTAATACACTGTTAATGGAGCCGTGAGCTAACTGACGCATGCTAGCAAAACCCCCTCCCTGGGTGCCCAGACCCGATCTCCACGCCAAACTAGTTATTGTAAATACAGCGTACCGTATCCTCGCTGGCCAGTAGACTCAGTCTGCTAACTACTGCTGTACTTGGTAATGCAGCCCCTCTCTCTTCCTCTCTCCTTCCTCCACGGACTGAAGACTCAACAACAAGGAGATGGATGACTGACATGTCAAGCATTGTTTCACCCCAAGATCTGGTGATGCCTGTGGATGCAGATCGACTGATCTGATGGTCCCGTGGGGCAGTTGGTAGAGCACGGCACTTGCAATGCCAAGGTTTTGGGTTTGATTCCCACAGGGGACCAGTACAAATGAAAATGTATGCACTCACCACTGTAAGTTGCTCTGGATAAGAGTGTCCGCTAAATGACTAAAATGTAAATGTGGTGACAGAAAATTCAAATGTCATATGGTACCGCCATGTGTCAAATACAAATCTCTTTCCAACCACATTTTACTATCGGAGACATGTATGGGCAGGATCCTCTGTCAACACATCAACCACATGGTCTCTGCTTTCCGGAACTTAGCGTGAACCACGTTCAGGTGTATTACCGACTAGCCCCCATGTTCTCACGTGGGTGATTCAGACGCAGAGCTCAACTGGGAAGGAAGAGAAAGAGAGGAAGCCCCATTACTTCAGCTTGCGCTTCATCCAAAACGCTCATTGGCTATGGACAAAGTCTCCTTTAACAATGAGAGTTATAGCAGTGCGCCGTGACCAGATTGTCCTTATTTCACAGTCACCTGGCACAGAGCTCGATGAAAACATTATTACATGGTTTCCGTTTAATATGTGACTGTATTGTGTTTCCTTGCATAGGGAAAACGGGCCAGATTGTGGTTGATTATGGCAAGAGAACACCAAAACATCCACCCTCAATAACTTTTTCCCTCCGCTCTCCATACCAAGGAGGAAGTGGCATTGTCAACATGGCGATGACTGGTTCATAACTACACATTTCCTGGCTGCTACTAGGGCCAGACACAATCCAAAATGTCAGCCTGACTCTGGACCGACACCAGACCAACACTCAAAAACGTAAGGTCCTGCAAAACTGCGATTGAGCAATCAACACCCGTTTTCATTCATCGATCCCTCCCTTGTTCCTGTTTAGGCCTGACCAACAGCACAGTCAGATAAATCACAATTCTGTTCGTCACCAGAATGAGAAAAACAAGTCGAGACCAGCTATTCCCAAAATGGGGTACGCGCAACGCTGTCGGGGGTACGCCACAAAAAAATGTGAGTCACATTGTTTTTTAATATACAAAAAAAAAATTGTTTTAATTTTCAAACAGCCCATTTATATTTTCCAAAGGGGCTATACATTTGGGTGAGGTTTTTTTCTTGCCTAAATTAGTTAATTAAATCTAGTGTTCAGCAAAATAACAACACAATGTCAAATACAGGTAGTCTAGTCAAATAATTAACATCCAATCACATTAACCAACTCTCTCACGGTCCGTATGTATCCAAACGTAGCTGCTGCTCATTCCGTTTACTCGAAAATTGATAAATGGTTAAAAAAAAGTAAGGCCCGCGTCCATAGAGACACATACCAGCAGTACTACACCTGCACCTGTCGACGACACAAGTTGTTCTGCTTCCACAAGCACATCCAATGCTAGCATCAGTAATTCTGAAATTTTTTATTAGACCAGCTAGCATGGACACTGACAGTTGTGAATCTGATGCATCACTGTCTGATTTTTTTGTGTGCGAATGAACTCAAGCTTATGGACAATGTCAAATGTGATTTAGCAAAGCAACCGAGTGAGTTGGGTGCGCAATTACACAGGTACTTTCCCGAAACGGATGACACAAACAACTGGATTTGTTAGCGCTTTCATGCCCTGCCTCCAGTCCACTTACCGATATCTGAACAAGAGAGCCTTATCGAAATTGCAACAAGCGGTTCTGTGAATTTAATTTTATCAGAAGCCACTGCCAGATTTCTGGATTGGGCTGCGCTCAGAGTATCCTGCCTTGGCAAATCGCACTGTTAAGACACTGATGCCCATTGCAAGCACGTACCTACAGTATGTGAGAGTGGATTCTCGGCACTCATTAGCATGAAAACTAAATACAGGCACAGACTGTGTGTGGAAAATGATTTAAGACTGAGACTCTCTCCAATACAACCCAACATTGCAGAGTTACAGTTGAAGTCGGACGTTTACATACACTTAGGTTGGAGTCATTAAAACTTGTTTTTCAACCACTCTACAAATTTCTTGTTTACAAACTATAGTTTTGGCAAGTCGGTTAGGACATCTACTTTGTGCATGACACAAGTAATTTTTCCAACAATTGTTTAGAGACAGATAATTTCACTTATAATTGTCACGATCGTCTTCTGGTGAAAGAGTGGACCAAGGCGCTGCGTGATACGAATAAATCTCCCTTTTTATTGTGAGAAGATGAACACGAAACACTTTTACAAACTAACAAAAGACCGTGACGCTACAAAACGAAAGTGCAGACACAAGCTACTAACGTTTAGACATAGACAATTACCCACAACCTGCCTAATGCCTACGGCTGCCTTAAATATGGCTCCCAATTAGAGACAACGATAGACAGCTGTCTCTGATTGAGAACCACTCAGGCAACCATAGACATAACTAGACACCTACACTGAACACAACCCCATAAACTCTACCAAAACCCCCTAGACACTACAAACACCCTCGACTAGACAAAAACACACAAACATCCCCCATGTCACACCCTGACCTAACTAAAATAATAAAGAAAACAAAGATAACTAAGGCCAGGGCGTGACAATAATTCACTGTATCACAATTCCAGTGGGTCAGAAGTTTACATACACTAAGTTGACTGTGCTTTTAAACAGCTTGGGAAATTCCATGTCATGGCTTTAGAAGCTTCTGATAGGCTAATAGACATCATTTGAGTCAATTGGAGGTGTACCTGTGGATGTATTTCAAGGCCTACCTTCAAAACTCAGTGCCTCTTTGCTTGACATCATGGGAAAATAAAAATAAATCAGCCAAGACCTCAGAAAAATAATTGTAGACCTCCACAAGTCTGGTTCATCATTGGGAGCAATTTCCAAACGCCTGAAGGTACCGCGTTCATCTGTACAAACAATAGTACAAACAATAGTAAGTATAGACACCATGGGACCACGCAGCCGTCATACCGCTCAGGAAGGAGACGCATTCTGTCTCCTAGAGATGAAAGTACTTTGGTGCGAAAAGTGCAAATCAATCCCAGAACAACAGCAAAGGACCATGTGAAGATGCTGGAGGAAACAGGTACAAAGTATCTATATCCACAGTAAAACGAGCGCTATATCGACATAACCTGAAAGGCCGCTCAGCAAGGAAGAATCTCTGCTCCAAAACCGCCATAAAAAAGCCAGACTACGGTTTGCAACTGCACATGGGGACAAAGATTGTACTTTTTGGATAAATGTCCTCTGGTCTGATGAAACAAAAATAGAACTGTTTGGCCATAATGACCATTGTTATGTTTGTAGGAAAAGGGGGAGGATTGCAAGCCGCAGAACACCTTCCCAACCGTGAAGCACAGGGGTGGCAGCATCATGTTGTGGGGATGCTTTGCTGCAGGAGGGCCTGGTGCACTTCACAAAATAGATGGCATCATGAGGAAAGAAAATGATGTGGATATATTGAAGCAACATCTCAAGACATCAGTCAGAAAGTTAAAGCTTGGTCGCAAATGGGTCTTCCAAATGGACAATGACCCCAAGCATACTTCCAAAGTTGTGGCAAAATGGCTTAAGGACAACAAAGTCAAATTATTGGAGTGGCCATCACAAAGCCCTGACCTCAATCCCATATACAATTTGTGGGTAGAACTGAAAAAGCGTGTGCGAGCAAGGAGGCCTACAAACCTGACTCAGTTACACCAGCTCTGTCAGGAGGACTGGGCCAAAGTTCACCCAACTTATTGTGGGAATCTTGTGGAAGACTACCTGAAACGTTTGACCCAAGTTAAACAACTTAAAGGCAACGCTACCAAATACTAATTGAGTGTATGTAAACTTCTGACCCACTGGGAATGTGATGAAAGAAATAAAAGCTGAAAGAAATCATTCTCTCTACTATTATTCTGACATTTCACATTCTTAAATAAAGAGAATTTTTACTCGGATTAAATGTCAGGAATTGTGAGAAACTGAGTTTAAATGTATTTGACTAAGGTGTATGTAAACTTCCGACTTCAACTGTATGTGCATCCTTCAAGCACACCCTTTTCATTAACCTGTGGTGAGTTATTCACAATTTTCGATGAACAACTAAGGTTTTATATGTAAGATGGTTAAATAAAGAGAAAAATTATTGATTATTATTATATTATTATTTGTGCCCTGGTCCTATAAGAGCTCTTTGTCACTTCCCACGAGCTGGGTTGTGATAAAAACTCACACTCATTCATATGTTTAATACATGTATTGTATGGTGTGTGTGTGTGGCAGGCTTACAATGATGGCAAAAAACAACATTTGAGAGTGCGCTGACCCTGGTGCTACGCAGCTTAAGGTTGAATGTTTGAAGGGGTACGGGACTATAAAAACTTTGGGAACCACTGCTCTAGACTGTGCATCTGCCTTCCCAGACCTCCAAGCTCTCTCCACACACACACACACACACACACACACACACACACACACACACACACACACACACACACACACACACACACACACACACACACACACACACACACACACACACACACACACACACACACACACACACACACACACACACACACACACACACACACACACACAAACACAGGCATGAGAAGGTGCTGTCATCAGAGGGACATTTTTATCATCATTGACAGGCAGGGAGTGACCCCTCCTCATTGACAGGCAGGGAGTGACCGCTCCTCATTGACAGGCAGGGAGTGACCAACCTGAGCCCCAGTGAGGGAGGGCAGGAAGGCAGAGGAGAGGAGAGGAGGTTATGGGAGGGGAGACGAGAGGAGAGGAGAGGAGGTAAAGGGAGAAGGGAAGAGGTGGAAGCGTACAAGTAAATGATGGGCGATGTGAAAGTACCGGTACCTCTCTTTTCTCTATGTGACGGCAGACAGGGAGGTTGAGGAAAACAATCGACCACAGAACCAAATTAGTTCCACAGACGTCCATGTCGCCCATTTCCCTCCTCTCTCCCTTCGTCTGCCCATCGTCTGTTCTGGACCACCTCTGAGAGTCTGGGCTCTTCCGCAACAGAGATTTGTGGTCGCCTTAATGTCCGGTTTTCTTGTCTGTTTGTGGCTTTGTGGCGTCAGTGTGTAAATCTATAACAAATCTGATTACACAGAAAATTTACCTAAGTAATAATAGATCTAAAACTCAATTGTCATATTGTTTATGCAGTATTTTTGTAGCAATGCAGAAGTAGCGTTGATAGATAAAAACATATGGAACGATCGTGATTGGCAACACAAGGGTGGTACGTGGTTGGTTCAAATCTTATTTGACCCTTTTTATTTGATTCCTGTCCGAGGAATCATACCTTACAAATTCTCGGAAATATCCACCTGTGAAATAGACTAATATGTCTAGCATGTTAGAGGTGAGCATTAGAAGATGTCCTGGTGACGAGGGGATAGTGTCTGTAAGAAGGAAGAGGTTAGCACAACAACTATTCCATGACAGAATCCCAAGGCCACTAATGCTAAATTAACAGTGACCTGTATGGACGGGGACTCCCACTTTCTCACTTCCCTGACCCTATTCTCACTTCCTGACCCTATTCTCTAGCTGGGAATAGGGTAGGAAGAAAATGGGATTGGGACTGGAACAGGATGGGAAGGGATACAGTGCCAGGTTTGCTTCTCAGGGAAGTGAGAACGCTGGGAACAGGAAACCCTTCAGAGCACATCACAGTCAGATGGAAATGAATATTTAAATGGAGTGTGTGCGTGTGCGTGTGCGTGTGCGTGTGCGTGTGTGTGTTGGAGGGACAGGGGAGGCAGGACACAAGAGAAATCTCTATACAAGAAAAATGATTGAGGGATAGAGACATGGGGTGTGAAAGAGAGATGCAACGAGTTATGGATGGAGAGAGAAACGGATAGATGGAAAAAACAGATGGCGAAATAAAAGGCAAGAGCGGACGGAGGCTTAGCACAGGTGGGATGGACGGATGGGTGGCTGGATGGATTGCAGTGCTGGAAAACCTCCCACTCTTTCTCTCCCTCTTTTTCTTCTAATGACGTGGCAGTGGAGTCGAAGCCCATCTCTGTTCCTGTCAGTCCCCACACACAGGTGCTCAGTGACAGATCAAATCCTCCTTTGATTTTATATCTCCCAGGGCCCGCCCTGTATTTTCATAATGTTTAAAGAGAAAAGCGTTTTGATTGGGAAACCGGGTGTACATGTGGTAGCCATCAAAGCTGGCTTAAAGCTGCAATATGTAACTTTTTGGGCGATGCGACCAAGTTCACATAGAAATGTGAGTTACAGATCGGTCATTCTCATTGAAACCAAGTCTAAGAAGCAGTAGATCTGTTCTATGTGCACTTTTTTAATGCTTCATGTTTTTAAGTTTCGTTTTTGCATCTTTTACTTTCGGTTTTGTACACCAGCTTCAAACAAACAGCTGGAAAATATATTTCACAGCTGTTTAGATGGTACATTGATTCTCCACACTATTCTTGCTTGTTTTTTCAGATAAACTGAAATTAGGCAAATTATTAGAATATTAGCAACCAGGAAAGGTTGGAGCGATGTCTGCATAGTGCACCTTGAAGACCTGAGAGGGCTAGCATCACTAACGCCCCTGTACCCACCCCTATGCTAACCTGCCTGACTGAGGCTTCCTCTCTCCAGACTCCCCTAAAACAAAGGAGATCCAGAAATAGGTTCCAAAGGAAAGACCTACTCTGGAGACAGAGCACGCATACAGATATTACATTCCCAGAACGAGACTGATCCTATTTTCCAGGATGGAGGAATACTAAACGAACACACAGAAGTCCTACAACAAAAGTAGTCCCTGTGTATCTCATTCCTTCACTATATTTCATTTTCATTCATGCTCTGTGAGCGTCCGTGTGTTTCTCCAGTTCTGTTGAACATCCCAGGGGTGCGTTGAAAGGACTGCCCACTGGTCACTCACTGGTTGAATCAACGTTGTTTCCACGTCATTTCAATTGAATAGACATTGAATTGACGTCTGTGCCCAGTGGGTGGAGCCAGCTGAAAGGGCCAGAGTTGGCCTCCACATCAAGGCCTGGGAACTGAGATGCTCCCCATCATATGGACTGGATCTCTGTGTGTGCAGTGTGCACACAGAGATAATGTATAAGTGTGTTTTTTTATGTGTAAGCGTTCATGTGTGTATTTGTGTATTTGCTTGTTTGCGTTCATGTGTGTGAATATTTGTGTGTTTATGTGCAAGCGTACATGTGAGTTTATTTGTGTGTGTGTGTGTGTGTGTGCATGTGTAAACAACTATGTATTTTAGTCTGTAGTATGCGTATGTGCATGGTCTGAGTTTATTCTTAACAGTTTACAGTAGACAGTTTACAGTGTGTTTGTGTACATAGAGGTCATTGTCAGGACCCGGTGCGAGAAACAGTCACTAAATCGGCAGAACCCAGAAGATGAGGCAGACACAGCAGTACTAGAGATGGTGTTTTAATAAAAAATAGATATCTTCCAAAATACAAAGAAATCCACAAAGTGGTAAAAACAGCAAGGGAAAAACAAACCTTAAAAGACTAATCCAAAATACAAAAGAACAAAACCAGAGAACCTCTGGAAAATCCAACAAGAGAAAAATATATGTTCACAACAAGGCTTGGGCTGGGGCTGGGTGCTAACATACAAACACTGAGCAAGGAACTGAGGAACACACAGGGATTAAATACTAACAAGGGAACGACATACAGGTGCAAACAATAATTAGAGCAAGGGAAAAACAAAAGGTACAAAAAAGGTGCAATGGGGACATCTAGTGACAAAAAACCAGAACAGTCCTGGCCAAAACCTGACAGAATCCCCCTCCTAGGAACGGCTCCTGACGTTCCTACCAGCCTTCTCAGGGTGGAGGGCCCTGAACTGACGAATGAGGTCAGGGTCCAGTATGTCCTTGGCAGGAACCCAGGAGCGCTCCTCGGGACCGTAGCCTTCCCAGTCAACCAGATACTGCCAGGACCGCTGCACCCGGCGGGAGTCCAGTATCCGGTGGACGGTATAAGCCGACTGGCCTCCGATGACACGGGGCGGAGGGGGAGGTCTGCCTGCCGGAATAAGGGGAGAAAAAACAACAGGTTTTAATAAAGAAATGTGAAATGTGGGATTGATTTTAAGGGATCTGGGTAAGTGCAGGCGAAAAGTAACGGGATTGACTCTCCTGGCAATCTTAAAGGGTCCGATGAATCTCTGGGACAGCTTGCGAGACTCCACCCGTAGCGGAAAGTTTTTTGTTGAGAGCCATACTCTCTGGCCGGGGTACAGGGTAGGACCGGGACGGCGACGTCTGTTGGCTTGTCGTTGGTACTGCTGTGAGGAACGCAGAAGATTAAGACGGGCCTTCTTCCACGTAAGCCGACAGCGTCTGATGAACCTCGAGGCTGAAGGCACTCTGACTTCTGCCTCCTGGTCCGGGAACAATAGAGGAGCATAGCCAAACTGACACTCGTGCGGGGATATACCAGTGGAGGAGGAGCACAAGGTGTTGTGCGCGTACTCGGCCCAAACAATGAAGGATGACCATGTGGATGGGTTGTTGGAAACCATACATCTGAGGGTGGTTTCCAGCTCCTGATTCATCCTCTCAGTTTGGCCGTTGGACTCCGGATGGTACCCTGAAGATAAACTGGCCGTGGCCCCTATGAGTTGGCAGAAGGCCTTCCAAAACCTTGAGGCGAACTGGGGACCTCTGTCGGAAACCATATCTTGCGGGATGCCAAAGACTCGGAACACATGGTTAATCACCAACTCAGCTGTTTCCTTGGCAGAAGGTAATTTGGTCAAGGGAACAAACCTGGCCGCCTTAGAAAACC
Organism: Salvelinus alpinus; assembly: GCF_045679555.1. Lineage (NCBI taxonomy): Eukaryota > Metazoa > Chordata > Actinopteri > Salmoniformes > Salmonidae > Salvelinus > Salvelinus alpinus. The sequence continues at coordinate 6,333,955 of NC_092106.1, read as the reverse complement.
TGTCGATGATGACTAGGATCGTAGTATTACCATGGGACGGAGGAAGGCCAGTAATAAAGTCCAGCGAGATATGGGACCAGGGTCGGTGGGGAATAGATAAGGGGTGAAGGAGTCCTTGAGGGCGGAGGTGAGAAGATTTGCCCTGGCAGCACACGGAACAGGCCTTGACGAAAGTGGCAACGTCTTCTTTTATGGTGGGCCACCAGAACTTACGCTGGATGAACTCCAAGGTGCGACCTACGCCCGGGTGACAGGTGAGGCGAGAGGAGTGCCCCCACAGAAGGACTTGGGACCTTGCTGCCTTGGGAACAAACAACCGATTAGCAGGACCTCCTCCAGGGCCCGGTTCGATGGCTTGAGCTTGTTTCACGGTATCCTCCACTTGCCACGAGATCGGAGCCACGATCTTAGCGGCAGGAAGAACAGTCATGTCAGTATCTTCTCGAATGGCAGGAGAGTAGACTCGTGACAAGGCATCCGGTTTGAGATTCTTCGACCCGGGTCTATAGGTGAGAATAAACTGGAATCGGCTGAAGAAAAGAGACCATCGAGCTTGTCTGGAGTTCAACCGCTTCGCCTGCTGGATATACTCCAGATTTTTGTGGTCCGTAAGCACTTGAAACGGTTGAGAAGCCCCCTCGAGCCAGTGTCTCCATTCCTTCAATGCCATCTTAACCGCTAGGAGTTCACGATCCCCCACATCGTAATTCCTCTCGGCCGGGGTAAGCCGGTGAGAGAAGAAGGCGCAAGGATGAAGCCTCTTGTCTTCACCCCTCTGAGACAGGACAGCTCCAACACCAACCTCTGATGCGTCTACCTCCACCACAAAAGGTTCATCCGCCGTCGGTAGTGTCAGGATGGGAGCAGAGAGGATGCGCTGCTTGAGTCCTTGGAAGGCCGTCTCAGCTTCTCTTCCCCACAGAAACCTTGTGTTGCTACCCTTGGTTAAAGCTGAGAGAGGGGCTGCCACCGAGCTGAAGTTCTTGATGAACTTGCGGTAGAAGTTAGTGAAGCCCAGGAAACGCTGAACTTCCTTAACGGACTTGGGGGTGGGCCAATCTGCTACCGCCCCTACCTTCTTGGGGTCCATCTGGACTCGACCGGGTTCCACTACAAATCCCAGGAACTGTACTCGAGAGGAATGGAATTCACACTTTTCCGGCTTAACGTACAAATGGCTGTCTAGGAGGCGTTTGAGCACTTGTCTGACATGCTTAGTGTGTTCTTGAAGGGAGCTCGAAAAGATGAGGATGTCATCCAAGTAAACAAACACGAAAATGTTAAGCATATCCCTAAGCACATCGTTTATGAGCGCTTGGAACACAGCCGGGGCGTTGGTCAGGCCGAAGGGCATCACCAAGTATTCGTAGTGACCAGTAGGCGTGTTGAAAGCGGTCTTCCACTCGTCACCGGGTTTGATCCGCACAAGATGGTATGCGTTCCGCAGGTCAAGCTTAGTGAAGACCACTGCTTCCTGGAGCAGCTCAAAGGCTGTGGCCATAAGGGGTAGCGGGTAGCGGTTACGGATGGTTATGGCATTAAGTCCCCGGTAGTCGATGCAAGGACGTAATCCCCCGTCTTTTTTGGCCACAAAGAAAAACCCTGCTCCCGCCGGCGAGGTGGATGGACGCATGAGGCCTGCTGCCAGAGCGTCCTTGATGTAGGTATCCATAGCAGCTCGTTCGGGAGGAGATAGGGAAAAGATCCGACCCCTGGGAGGGCAGGTGCCCGGAAACAGGTCGATGGGGCAATCGTAAGGTCTATGGGGTGGTAGTTTGGTGGCCCTCTGTTTGCTAAATACCGGTTTGAGGTCATGGTAACACTCGGGAACTCGGGACAGGTCGATGGATTCTAGAGACTCGGGAGGGGAACTCGGGGAACTTGGGAAGATACAAGTGGCTTGGCACGTAGGACCCCACTGCTTGATAGTGCCCACAGACCAGTCGATGTGAGGGTTATGGCTGTGAAGCCAGGGGTATCCAAGGACGAGAGGGAACTCGGAACACGAGGTCAGATGAAAGTTCATCACTTCCTGGTGTTGGGAAACTGAAAGACGCAAGGGGGTAGTGACACGAGTGACAAGTCCAGATCCCAAAGGGGTTCCATCCAACGTAGTAACCCTTATGGGGTCACTTAGAGGTTGAGGGAACGCCATTCTCCTTCGCCCAGACACCATCCATGAAGTTACCTGCGGCTCCAGAGTCTACCAAGGCTTGAAGGGGAAGCTCGTGGTTGTCCCAGGAAAGGGTAACTGGAATGAGCAGGCGGGAGTTGGATGGATGAGAGGAGGTTATGTTTCCCGTTACCGTCCTCCCAGGCCTGCACGGGAGAGTGCGTTTTCCCTGGAGCCCGGGACACGTGGAGAGGAAATGGCCCGGTTTGCCGCAATATAGACAGCATCGCTCCCTCATCCGGCGGTCTCTCTCAGCCTGGGAGATGCGTCCAACCTGCATGGGTTCCGGTGGATTCAGCGGGGATAAAGGTGGAGACTCGGAGCTGGGACCGATAGGAGCTAGGGTGAGAGATCTACGGTTGAGCTCTCTCTCTCTCAGACGCTGGTCTATGCGTGAAGCCAACTTGATCAGGGACTCGAGGTTGTCCGGTGGTTCCCGAGTGGCCAGTTCATCTTGGATGGTGTCGGAAAGACCCTTCAAAAAGCACACTGTGAGCGCCTCGTCATTCCAGCCACTCGCTGCTGCCACCGTGCGGAACTGGATGGCATAGTCCGTCACGCTGCGCCGACCTTGGCGGAGAGTCAGGAGCTGTTTGGCTGAGTCAGGACCGCTGGTAGGACCTTGAAACACTCGCTTGAATTCTTCAGCAAAGGTAGAGTAGCTGGCACAGCAGGGACTTTGGGCATCCCACACAGCAGTAGCCCAGGCTAGGGCTTTTTCCGACAGCAGGGTGATGATATATGCTATCTTGGACCGGTCGGTGGGAAATGACGAGGGTTGCAGCTCGAAGGAGAGAGAACATTGGGTGAAAAACCCCTTACAACCACTCGGATCACCTGAGAACCGTTGGGGAGGCGGCAGACGAGGTTCAGCCAGGGGGTTAACTGCCACGGGCACTTGAATCTGATGAACTGGAGCAGAAGCGGTTGCAGGAGAAAGTTGATCAGAAATCTGCTTTATGGAAGTCATCATCTCCGACAGAAGTTGAGAATGTCCAGCCATTAAGGCCTCTTGCTGAACCAGAGCAGCTTCGTGACGTTGGACAGTCCCCTCGTGGTGTGACAGCATGGGAAAAAAGTCCTGGGTACTGGCTGCCTCTGGGTTCATTTTAATGGCTCAGTGTTTCTGTCAGGACCCGGTGCGAGAAACAGTCACTAAATCGGCAGAACCCAGAAGATGAGGCAGACACAGCAGTACTAGAGATGGTGGTTTAATAAAAAATAGATATCTTCCAAAATACAAAGAAATCCACAAAGTGGTAAAAACAGCAAGGGAAAAACAAACCTTAAAAGACTAATACAAAATACAAAAGAACAAAACCAGAGAACCTCTGGAAAATCCAACAAGAGAAAAATATATGTTCACAACAAGGCTTGGGCTGGGGCTGGGTGCTAACATACAAACACTGAGCAAGGAACTGAGGAACACACAGGGATTAAATACTAACAAGGGAACGACATACAGGTGCAAACAATAATTAGAGCAAGGGAAAAACAAAAGGTACAAAAAAGGTGCAATGGGGACATCTAGTGACAAAAAAACAGAACAGTCCTGGCCAAAACCTGACAGTCATAGCTCAAGTTGCATCCCCCGGTCAGCAAGGTTTTAAGTATAATTTCTCTAACTTTCTCCATCTCTGGTTGCCCCTAAGTATCTCTTTCTTTGATGTCTTGGTACAAAGCGATACAATTCATTTTTCATATCTGGTATCTGGTGTACCCATGTACAATTTCGGTCAGGGAAGTACTGGCCACCAGGTTTGAATGTTCGGCCCTAGTTCAAATCAAATCACAATCACAATATACAGTCGACACACACTTTACAATTAAAAAAGAAGTTAAAAAAACAGACATACAGACATTCCATTGACACAAAAAAATCATGAAGGAAAATAGACCATATGGATGTGGGGGGCAGACAGTACAGGGGCAATACATTGAGTGCAGTGCAGTAAAACAGTAAACATCAGGGACATTAGTTGTTTATCATGTTTAGTGGGAGGGAGGACAGCTCCACCCGGTGAAAGAAGCCATGGTAAACCAATCATTAGCAGCCAAGCTCCATTATCCCTTAGGGGACGTGGGAGAAGGGGACCAGTGGAAGGGCCCGCAGAACCAAGTGTCCTTGAGAGACACAGGCTCCACTGTGGGTTGCCATAAAGACTATCCGTGGATATTGTTGTTAGTGACTCATCGGCCAAACTGTGGAAATTGTAATTGGGTCATTACCACCAATTACAGGCAAGTAAGACGCATTATCTGTTTTGTTGTTATGGTTACTACATTATTATCCCCATTGTCTGTGAATCCGTGAAATACTGTAAGTTGTAGAAAATTGCCCATGATGAAAGCCATTGCCAACGATACTCTAAAATGTGTAGAGGCTTGGTCATTTTCGGGGAGGGTTATTCCGTTTTAGCTATAACGTGGAGGCCCTTGATTCCACCAGCAGCACTTCCTTGCGTGTGTGAAACAGATCAGAGATTGACTTTTGGATTTGGTTTATTTAGAAGATTGATTCCTTCCTCGGGACCCAGGCCGACCTCCCCCAGTCCTCGCCTGACATCTCCATAAAGCAGAGGAGAGGAAAAAGGCATGAGTCAAAGTAACAACGCAGTCCTCCTAGTCGCCACGTTCCAGGATTTATGACCAACCAGTGGGAGAGGCCCCCCTGACTGACTCCCATCCATGGAAGTTCTGCACTCGAGCAAGTCACGCTCCCGTTCCCTGCACAGCACCTGTGTAAGCCATAGCTACACACCTAAGGCCGGCAGGTGGCTGTTTGTGATGACAGGTGTTGTACCCAGATATGCTAACGCCATTGGCTCCTATTGATGATGAATTGAAAAATTGGGTGGTTTAAAGAAATTATGCAAAAGAGGTGGCAAACAAGTCAGGCCTCTCAGCTGATTGGTTGATATACTGTAAATTGAGACATTTTGTGACTAAACTTAACAAAAAGAAGAAGAAGAAATTATATTCCAAACCAAGATAAATGACATAAAACACAATGGAAAAAGACTTTGGAGTACCTTAAATTATAACATGGGAAGAAAACCTAATTAATCGCCATCGTTCATTGAAGATGATGGGTCCTGTTGCTATTGATCATAAATTGTTATTGAAGAAACTCACTAGCTATGGCTTTACATTGCCTGTTAACCCTCGCAAGGCTGCCGGTCCAGACGGCATCCCAAGCCGCGTCCTCAGAGCATGTGCAGACTAGCTGGCTGGAGTGTTTATGCACATTCAATCTCTCCCTATCCCAGTCTGTTGTCCCCACTTGCTTCAAGATGTCTACTATTGTTTATGTACCCAAGAAAGCGAAGGTAACTGAACTAAATTAACTATATCACCCCATAGCACTCACTTCTGTCATCATGAAGTTCTTTGAGAGGCTAGTTAAGGATCTTATCACCTCCACCTTACCCAACACCCTAGACCCAATACAATTAGCATACCGCCCCAACAGATCCATGGATGACGCAATCGCCATAGCAGTGCACACTGTCCCATAGCCGCGGGAAGTAGGGCTGCTGAGGGGGCTGCAGCACCTCCTGATAAAAAACAATAAAAAACATGTAGGGGGAAAAACTTTTGCCCACCAAATTAGTGCACTGGTCCTTTATTACTCCTGTACTAACGGAGCAGAGCAAAATACTAATCAGCAGAGCGAGGAGAAATGCCCCACCAATTGAAGTGGATTTATCAAGTGACATCAATAAGGGATAATCACATGGATTCACCTGGTCTGTCTATGTCATGGAAAGAGCAGGTGTTCCTAATGTTTTGTGCACTCAGTGTGCATATACAGGTACTGACATAGGTACAGTACACTGGGTGTGCAAAACATTATGCTCTTTCCATGACATAGACTGACCAGGTGAATCCAGATGAAAGCTATGATCCCGTATTGGTGTCACTTGTTAAATCCACTTCAATCAGCGTAGATGAAGGGGAGGAGACAGGTTATAAAATGAGACGTGGATTGTGTATGTGGGCAACTCAATAGTAGGAAACTGTTCCTAGTGTTTGGTATACTCAGTGTACAGTGCATTCGGAAAGTATTCAGACTCCTTCCCTTTTTCCACATTTTGTTACAGCCTTATTCTAAAATCGATTAAATATTTGTTTTCCCTCAGGAACCTACACACAATACCCCATAATGACAAAGTGGAAAAATATTTTTTGAAATGTTTACAAATGTATTAAAAATAAAAACTGAAATGCCTTATTTGCATAAGTATTCAGACCCTTTGCTATGAGATTCGAAATTGAGCTCAGGTGCATCCTGTTTCCATTGATCATCTTTGAGATGTTAATACAACTTGATTGGAGTCCACCTGTGGTAAATTCAATTGATTGGACATGATTTGGAAAGGCACACATCTGTCTATATAAGGTCCCACAGTTGACATTGCATGTCAGAGCAAAAACCAAGTCATGAGGTCGAAGGAATTGTCCGTACAGCTCAGAGACAGGATTGTGTCGAGGCACAGATCTGGGGAAGGGTACCAAAAAATGTCTGCACCACTAAAGGTCCCCAAGAACACAGTGGCCTCCATCATTCTTAAATGGAAGAAGTTTGGAAACACCAAGAGTCTTCCTAGAGCTGGCCGCCCAGCCAAACTGAGCAATCGGGGGAGAAGGGCCTTGGTCAGGGAGGTGACCAAGAACCCGATGGTCACTCTGACAGAGCTCCAGAGTTCCTCTGTGTAGATGGGAGAACATTCCAGAAGGATAACCATCTCTGCAGCACTCCACCAATCAGGCCTTTATGGTAGAGTGGCCAGATGGAAACCACTCCTTAGTAAAAGGCACATGACAGCCCGCTTGGAGTTTGCCCAAAGGCACCTAAAGGACTCTCAGACCATGAGAAACAAGATTCTCTGGTTTGATGAAACAAGATTGAAGTCTTTGGCATGAATGCCAAGCGTCACGTCTGGAGGAAACCTGGCACCATCACTACAGTAAAGCATGGTGGTGGCAGCATCATTCCTTAGGGATGTTTTTCAGCGGCAGGGACTGGGAGACCAGTCAGAATCGAGGGAACAATGAACGTAGCAAGGTACAGAGAGATACATCCACCTCAGACCTGAGTGCTTCCAACAGGAAAATGACCCAAAGCAGACAGCCAAGGCAACGCATGAGTGGCTTCAGGACAAGTCTGTGGAAGTCCTTGAGTGGCCAAGCCAGAGCCAGGACGTGAACCCGATCGAACATCTCTGGAGAGACCTGAAAATAGCTGTGCAGAGATGCTCCTCATCCCACCTGACAGAGCTTGAAAGGATCTGCAAAGAAGAATGGGAGAAACTCCCCAAATACAGGTGTGCCAAGCTTGTAGCGTCATACCCAAGAAGACTCGAGGCTGTAATCGCTGCCAAAGGTGCTTCAACAAGGTACTGAGTAAAGGGTCTGAATACTTATGTCTGAATACTTCTTGTTTTATGTTATTGTGTGGACCCCAGGAAGAATAGCTGCTGCTTGGGGAAAAAGCTAATGGGGATCTGAATAAACCAAACCAATAGGGTTATGGAGGAGGGTGGCAGCAGGAGGATTAGGTGTTGGAGAGGGTTTGATCCTTGCCATGATTGAGAGTACTGTTTTGGTCTGCTTGGAGGAAAATGCATGACTACTCCAATATGGTTTGCATGAGTATTCTTGTTACTCCTGACCTTTTGAACTTTCCAAATGTGAGTTCAGACTCTTTCACTCTACGTCCCCTCGTCTCTTCTCCATCTTCTTTCCTCACTCATCACACAGGTCACTGTGACCAGCTACTGTCACTAATAAATAGACCAGCTACTGTCACTAATAAATACAGAGAGCCTTCTGCCCTTATCCTGAGGACGACTCTCACAAGATGCAGACAAAACAAATAGCTGGTCCCTACCATGACATCTCAAATGATGAAAACCTAGACGGTGTGCAAATAAATTGTCTTGGGATCTTCGCATAGTGTGATGGCTGGCTTCACTTCCACACACTCACTCACCTAACAGGAAGGCCATGCGGATCTGTAGCTAGCCACCTGTCTGTGACAGCTAGTGAGTCCTCCCCTATCTCACACTTTCCAAAAGAATGAGAGATTGAATAGAATCAGATCAAATCTGTCCAAGGGCAACCTATGGGAAAGTCTGAGGTTAATTTGTCTTCCCACGGTGCAGCCATTGGCCTAATGCCATGTTTAAAGTGAATCTGAACTTGTACTCAAAACGTCCTCTCTCTCTCTTTATCTCTCTTTGTCCCTCTCGCTTTCCCCTCCACCTTTTTTCTTTTAGAATTTAGGGAAGGGGAAACGCACAGCGGATACAGTTGGTTTCCCTCAAACTGGGCAACCAGGAGATTGGCAGTGACAAAGCAAGCCATTAATGATTGCAGAGGAAATAGAGAAAGTCCAGAAATGACTTCAAAAAACAAGCTGCTGCAAGGGCTTCCAATTTGATGTTAAAATATTTACTTTTGTCCACCCGTGGGAGGTCTCGGTTTCCCGTCCTGTTCTCTCTCTGCGCACCAGCGGTAAATTAAATCCTTGTTTGTTGCATTAATCTGGAACCCCAGACACATTAGAGCAGCCTGGTAACTGTTTTCAGTCCTCATGCAAACGCAGGGGGTCACGCACCACATGTCAGATGGTGTTTATGTTTCGGGGAGACAAATCTAGTGAACTGTTCTAATGTGGGGTAATACACTGGCCTGACCATGTGGCGAGGCCATGATGATATTACCATAGCTCTGAAATTTTGTTTTAAACTCATTCATGTATATAGTACTCTATATCTTGCATAGTAACAGACATTAGGCAATACTTCTCAGCACCTCTCCGTTAGAGTTGTCTGTGTTGAGTTCAGAGCTTCACACTGGTAATGGTCCAGATGATGTGAGTCAATATGTGAAGCTCTAGGGGGGAGCTTGTGAAAAGCACTTCAGAAATGCATTCCATTATTAATAACCGATAGATGTAGTCCCCTGTCTCTCACTTATAAATCGATCTGTGGACACCTTAGATCGAAATGGCTTGTATTGCGCAATAGCCCTGGTTCCCATGGACACAGTAGTATATTTTTTTTAGCCTGGGTGACACACTGTAGGATGTGAAATCTGAAACGACTTGAAGCTGGGATGTCCCTCCTACCATTTCATTCGCTCTTTCGACTGTCCATCGACTCCTGGCTGAACCCTACTTCACGGCCACTGTCAAAACACATGCCTGCAATCATTACATCATAACGTAGCAGCTTCGTCACTAGCACATTCAGAGATCGATTTACAGCCATTAATCTAAAATAATTCATAGATTTGAAACAAAAAAACACTTTCTGTTTGTTATAGACGAACAATAATATGAGATGAAAGGCGAGTTCCTAACGAGTTCAGGAAGCCAAGCTAGAGCTCTGTGTGACATTCACAGTGACGGAAGCAGATGTTTTGATCGAGAAAGGCCTTTACAAAATATGCACATTTTCTAATTTTCTCTAAATACGGTATATTTTACAGTTATAAGGAAGGTGAAATCTTAATTAGTTGTTTTATAATTTGATTATACTGCATTTCAAGCATTATTCTTACAGTTTTTGTTTTATAGGAAATATAAAAATATTTTTAATGTTCATATTTGTATCATATTTGTACTGTGTACTTGAGCTTGCAGCATCTGATTTGGAATTACACACAACATGAAAAAGGTAAAAAAAGCCATGAGTGGAGTATGTGTCTGTAGTGTCCTAATATATTAATTAATTAGGCTACATAAATCCACTTTCACCATAAATGTTTCTTTCTTTTTCTTGGCATAAAACCGCCCTGTTACTTACTGCCCTCTTGTGTGAGGATTGGTTAACACACAATCATTCTGCTGTCAGGGTGGTCGAAATAAAACTACTGGTATAATGTATTTGTATTTCAAGATTAATGAGAAAAGTTGGAACAAAATGCAGGAAATGTTTCACATACAGTTGTTTGTGTACCTTGACACTGTGTAAATATCTCAAGAATATGCACACCTGTCAATCAGGGTTGGATAGGTTACATTCTTCTATAAATGTAATCCATTAGTTACTACTTACCTTTCCAAAATTGTAATTAGTAACGTAACTTCTGGATTACCCAAACTCAGTAACATTATCTGATTCCATTAGTTACTACTTACCTTTCCAGAATTGTAATCAGTAACATAACTTTTGAATTACCCAAACTCAGTAGCATAATCTGATTACTTCTAGTTACTTTTGGATTACTTTCCCCTGAAGAGGCATGAGAAGACGACAAAAAAGATGCATCAAACGCATTTGTTGTGTCATCATAGCGCGGTTGTGGGTCAGACTTGCTCAGGTGGAACAAACTTAAACTTGCATTTTTGTTTTATGCCGAGTTGAATGTCAATGAGAGACAGAAAGGAGTCATAATGTATTTTTTCTGCTTTATGAAGAACCCTACACTTCCTACTGTGCACACCACGTCATTTCAGTGTGGATAACTGGGTACCATTTGGTTGAGACATTGGATCAATGACAGTACAACCTATGTTCACCCACTCAAAAAAACAGCTAAAAGTTTGTTGAATTTCCAATGTGCTATCACTATGCTTTCAACCATCTAAATGCACAACAGAATTCCAATGGTAAAACCAATGTCTGATTTTTGGTTAATGCCTGTCAATATGTTAGGCAGATTATTGTATCAATTGTCAAGATTTCCACAAACCTGTTACAACCTATGCATGGCATGCTATCATGAACATACACTCTTTATATGATTTACATGCTGTGAGAACACATTTTTAGTTACAGTAACCTCAATGTGACCTGGATGTGTTACTCAATTTAAGGTTAGACGTTACATTAGTTTGTTTAAAGGTACAAATTCAACCTATTTTATACAAGGTTTGTCTATTTTATACATGGTTTGTTACCATGATAACATAATGCTGTGTTTGAAATTTCACTCTCAAAACAACAGTTGATGACTTTTTTCAAATCCAATGTATTTTCCACGTGGTTCCCACGGCACAATACATTGACAAATTACATTAAAACAATGCTGATTCAAACAGTTCGTGCCCAGTGGTTTAGAGGTCTTCACGGGTCCACCCGAACCTGAATACCCAATACCTGAACCGCAATAGTGGTGCGTGGGTAAAATGACTGGGGAAGCCAAGCCAGAGAAAAAAGCCATATTAAAACCTATTTGTTGTGATAATTGAATTGTTAACCTGTTAGTTCATATGCCTTGACACCGTGATATATAGGCCTAAGGCCGAGACAATAAGAAGATAGTGGAAGAATACATTTAACCACACCTTTGTTTCATCACAAAACCGGATAGCAACCTCTGCCCTATGTCAAGTCCACAAAGCATTTTACATGTAACAAACAATTACATGACCTTCAGCATGGTCAAGCAAGTTAATGTTTCTGACATTTACAGACCACGAAACAACTATTGATTTAGAACCACAGAGAGTTACCACAAGTCGGAAAGAAAACAGGAGCTGCCTCAACTATTCCAGCACCATTTCAACTTCAACATCTCAACATCAAATCACCTCTGCTTAGTCTAATACAGTGACAACTAATAGATACCAAAAACAATTTAGTCCAATCAACGTAAGCTAAATATGATGTGGCTATCTGTGTGTGTGTGTGTGTGTGTGTGTGTGTGTGTGTGTGTGTGTGTGTGTGTGTGTGTGTGTGTGTGTGTGTGTGCGTGTGCGTGCGTGCGTGCGTGCGTGCGTGCGTGTGTGCGTGTGCGTGCGTGCGTTCATGCATGTAGAAAAAACATGCTAACTCACCCCTACTTGTAGAGAAATGGGAAAGCCATCCTAATTCATGTTGACGAAACGGTCATAGGGTACATGCTTTTATTTTTGTTGTTGTCCTAGGCTACCTGGCTAAAATGCTTGCTCGCTAGCCTAACTTCCTTTCATGGACAAAGTTAACTATTTAACATTAGCCTTCTACATCTAGCTACGTATCTAGCTTCCATCCTCTCAGGCCAGGGGCACAACAATGTATGAATTTATGGATAGATCCGAAAGCGTCTGCAAAGCTGTCATCAAGGCAAAGGGTGGCTACTTTGAAGAATCTAAAATCTGAAATATATTTTGATTTGTTTAACACTTTTTTGGTTACTACATGATTCCATATGTGTTATCTACAATGTAGAAAATAGTAAAAAATAAAGAAAATCCCCTGAATGAGTAGGTGTTTCCAAACTTTTGACTGGTACTGTATATGTTTTCTTTTTTCTTGGTACATTTTTTGTGGAGGCTTTGCTTCCCCTGGCACCTATGAATACACGCCAATGCTGACCCGGTAACTGAGCGGGTCCTGGTCCAAAAATGTAACTTTTCCATCAGGGTTGGGTCCTGTTTGATTGTCATTGGGTGTAGGGTCTATGTAACTACAGCTGATAGACCTGATTGTCGTCGGGTCCATTCGGAGTTTGGGTCTGATTGTTCTACGGTCCGTTTGACTCTGGGGCCATCTTTTTTTATGATAGGTCCTTTTGAGTCCGGGTCTGATTGTCCTTGGGTCCGTTCGGGTCCAGGTCCAACTTTTAAGACCTGATAAGACCTCCACAATGGGTTGCTTAGGTTACATGCTTAGGTTCCGTGATTGCCATGGCACCGTGAGGTTGTGTAGGCAGAGAGCTCTGCAAAATATTTTACACATTTTCATTATTTGTTTATATTATGTATGTTTTTAATACAAAACATTTGAGGGTTGAACTGAAATATCTGGTGGTAACTAATGAAGTTTAAGGCATCTTTTTAGCATGGCACCTTCATGGCACCTTTTTAGCATGTTTTGGTGTTAGAGTTAACATTCCCTAAATGTCAAAAATAACTTTAAATAAAATAATGTTCTCAGAATATCCAAGACAGGTTTCACTGGAAAGTTGAAAGAACATTCCTGTGTCCAGTTTTCTGAGGGTTTGGTATTTTGCTATTTTATTAAGATCCCCCTTAGCTGTTGCGAAAGCAGCAGCTACTTTTCCTGGGGTCCACACACAACATGAAACATGACATATTACAGAACATTAATAGACAAGAACAGCTCAAGGATAGAACTACAAACATGTAAAAATGGCACACAGCCTACATATCAATATATACTGTACACACAAAATATCTAGGTCAAACTGGAGAGAGATGTTGTGCCGCGAGGTGTTGCTTTATCTGTTTTTTGAAACCAGGTGTGCTGTTCATTTGAGCAATATGAGATGAAAGGGAGTTCCATGCAATATTGGCTCTATATATTACTGTACACTTTCTTGAATTTGTTCTAGATTTGGGGACTATGAAAAGACCCCTGGTGGCATGTCTGGTAGGGTAAGTGTCTGAGTCAGAGCTGTTTGTAAGTTGACTATGCAAACTATTTGGAATTTTCAACACATTAATGTTTCTCATTAAAAGAAGTGATGCAGTCAGTGTCTCCTCAACTCTTAGCCAAGACAGACTGGCATGCATACGTTTTTGGTGTGTATGGAACATTTTTGGGATCTTTTATTTCAGCTCATGAAACATGAGACCAACACTTTTTTTTGTTCAGTGTGTATTTATATTCCCTAACTCTGACATTGCTCATTCTGATATTTCTTAATTTATTTAATAACATTTTGGGGATTTATGTGTATTGTTTTATATTGTTAGGTATTACTGCACTGTTGGAGCTAGAAACATAAGCATTTCGCTGCACCTCAAAATAGGTTACATGACAAAAAGTATGTGGACACCTGCTTGTCGAACATCTCATTCCAAAATAATGGTCATTAATATGGAGTTGGTCCCCCCTTCGCTGCTATAACAGCCTCCACTCTTCTGGGAAGGCTTTCCGTTAGATGTTGGGACATGGCTGCGAGGACTTGCTTCCATTCAGCCACAAGAGCATTATTGAGGTCAGGCACTGATGTTGGGCGATTAGGCCTGGCTCATAGTCGGCGTTCCAATTCATCCCAAATATGTTAGATGGGATTGAGGTCAGGGCTCTGTGCATGCCAGTCAAGTTCTTCCACACCGATCTCAACAAAACATTTCTGTATGGACCTCAATTTGTGCACGGGTGCATTGTCATGCTGAAACAGGAAAGGGCCCTCCCCAAACTGTTCCCACAAAGATGAAAACACAGAATCGTCTAAACTGTCATTGTCTGCTGTAGCATTAAGATTTCCCTTTACTGGAACTAAGGGGCCTATCCCGAACCATGAAAAACATCGCCAGACCATTATTCCTCCTCCACCAAACTTTACAGTTGGCACTATGCATTGGGGCAGGTAGTGTTTTCCTGGCATCTGCCAAACCAAGACCGAGCACGCCCCCATTCTCAGCTTCAAGGTCCTTGGTGTCAACATCACCAATAAACTATCATGGTCCAAACACACCAAGACAGTCATGAAGAGGGCACGACAACGCCTATTCCCCCTCAGGAGACTTAAAATATTTGGCATGCTCGGCCTCCAACCGCAAGGCACGACCGCTTAGTATAGGACCTCTATACTAAGCGGTGTCAGGGGAAGGCCCAACAAATTGCCAAGGACTCCAGCCACCCTAGTCATAGACTGTTCTCTCTGCTACTGCACGGCAAGCGGTACCGGAGCGCCATGTCTAGGTCAAAAGGCTTCTTAACAGCTTCTACCCCTCAAGCCATAAGACTCTTGAACAGTTACTCAAATGGCTACCCGGACTATTTGCATTGTCCCCACCCCACCCCCCATTTGTACACTGCTGCTACTCTCTGTTTATTATCCCTGCATAGTCACTTTACCTCTACCTACATGTACATATTACCTCAATTACCTCGACTAACTGGTGCTCCCGTACATTGACTCTGTACCGGAACCCCCTGTATATAGCCTCGCTACTGTTATTTTATTGTTGCTCCTTAATTATTTGTTAGATTTCTATTTATCTTTTTTTCTTAGAACTGCATTGTTGGTTAAGGGCTTGTAAGTCAGCATTTCACTGTAAGGTACCTGTTGTATTCGGCACATGTGACAAATAACATTTGGTTTGATTTGATTTGGTGAATCGTGATTCATCAGTACAGAGAATGCGTTTCCACTGCTCGGGAGTCCAATGGCGGCGAGCTTTACACCACTCCAGCCAACGCTTGGCATTGCGCATGGTGATCTTAGGATTGTGTGCGGCTGCTCAACTATGGAAACCTATTTCATGAAGCTCCCGACGAACAGTTCTTGTGCTGGAGTTGTTTCAAATTTGGTATTTTTTCAATCATTTTGTCTTTTGACCAATCAGATTAGCTCTGAAAAAGCTCTGATATGAAAAGATCTTATGTGATTGGTCAAAAGACCAATTAGTAGAAAAAAATGCAGAACTGGGCTGCCTGTGTAAACGCAGACGTGTGGATTTTAAGAAGACAGTGTAGAGATGCTCAGCTATATAAAATTATTAAGTACTGATATTGTATGAGGTAGTGGAAATGTGGTCATAATTCATGCTCAAGGGGTAATCCTACAGATTCCCATCTTTCAATGAGAAACAGATTTTAATTTGATCAGTTTGGGGTGTTGTACCTGTTGCCATACACCGACATTAACATATATTGCTTAGAATGCCTGAGTAGTGTGAGTACCCTAGCAGGTCTCAAACCCAGGCCACTAGCACCAATGACAGATGCCCTAACCACTGTCCCAATAAGGGATATCCCTAGGAAATGTGCTTATCAGGCCAGCATAGTAAGGTCCTGAAGCAAACACTAACCCCTTCTCCCTAGGCACTTGTGTAGATCTGAAACAACTGGATAGGTGTAAGCAACATGGTGAATGCGCATTGAAGTAAATCTCAGCTGTTAAAAGTACTCAATAATTATTTTTTATTGATCATGGTGATTCAGGATTAACATTAAAACAGGGTAAAAGGCCCCACCAACATTAGACCACTATACAGAAAGCCCTAAAATTGTTATAATAAGTCAATCAAATCAATGATGAGAGAATAGTCAGATGAACTGCTAACTGATGCAGACATGCAGTAAGATCGGAATGCTGTGAACCTAAGAAGTTGTGAGTTCAAATCCCATGTGAAGACATACTGAATAATAATTACTGTATAAATGAACATTTCCAGTCATTTAGCAGACACTCTTATCCAGAGTAATTTAGGTTTAAGAGCCTCGCTCAAGGGCATATTGACAGAATTTTCACCTAGTCGGCGCAGGGATTTGAAACAACAATCTTTCGGTCACTGGCCCAACACTCTTAACCACTGGGCTACCTGCCACCCGCAATGCAATCATGTATGTCAAATAAGTCAATTGAAAACACTGTATGTTAAAAGCGCTGCGTGTGTCCCTAACCTTGGCAACAGACTGAGCACTATGAATGGATCAGTGGTTCACTAATCAGGGCCTTGATGGGCTCTGCAACAGTAAGAAGGTGTGATGTGTAAGAAAACAATTTTTGGGGGGGAGAATGTTTCTTTGGGACCATCAGGTGACGTGTTCTGAGAACATTGGCAACCATGTTCTGTGTATGTTTGGTGGGACGTTGATGGAATATTCTCCTAACCCTCAGAAAATTGGACACAGGAATGTTCTTGCAACTTTCCAATGAAACGTGTCAAGAACATTAACGTTGGCTAGGCTATTCTGAGAACATGATAACCCCATCCTGGGTAAATTCTGTTTGACATTTAGGGAATGTTATCCTTACTCTAATGCCAAAACATGCTAAATAGGTTCTCAGGATGTTTTTGCTAACATACATAGAATGTTCCCTTAACTAACGGAAAACTGGACACTCAAACATGTGGGGAACATTACGGGTAACATTACAAAAACGTTCTCTTTCCCTAGAATTGTTAGCTGGGTTTACAGTGGCTACAAATATCAACATGCTGATATTTAGGCTATTTATTTTTGCCTCCACTTCAGATGTGTTAGAATCGGTTTCAGATGCTAATGAATATCCATGAAGAACAAGTTATTGATCATGTATTATTCAGCTCTACTGATCGTACAATATCATTTCATGAAGTTAATTCATTTAGGTGCCATTGAAACTGTTCAATTCCAGTAGGTGGAGATGTTTCTGTCTCACCATTATATACACAGAGTATACCAAACATTAGGAATACCTAGAAGAAAGCGTTCCACAGGGATGCTGGTCCATGTTGACTCCAATGTTTCCCACAGTTGTGTCAAGTTGACTGGATGTCGTATGGGGGTGGATCATTCTTGATACACACGGGAAACTGTTGAGCGTGAAAAACTCAGACGTTTTGCAGTTCTTGACACAATCCGGTGTGCCTGGTACCTACTACCATACACCCTTCAAAGGCACTTACATTTTTTGTCTTGCCCATGCACCCTCTGAATGGCACACATACACAATCCATGTCTCAATTGTCTCAAGGCTTAAAAATCCTTCTTTAACCTTCATCTACACTGATTGAAGTGGATTTAACAAGTGACATCAATAAGGGATCATAGCCTTCACCTGGATTCACCTGGTCAGTCTATGTCATGGAAAGAGCAGGTGTCCTTAACGTTTTGTATAATCAGTGTATATTTTTTTTAAACAAAGACCATACAGAAATGAAAAATTATGTTTCATTCAGTATTCTGATTAAGTGCATAAAGAACTGTTCACACAAATAACACCTGGAAGGCAGTTTGCCATTAGTTGTTCTTTTTTAAATTTCTGTCATTTCATTGTGTTCACATAACACTGTATGTCATAAGGACACTGTAAGTGTGATCCAACAATCTAATCAATTAATTATTGTGAGGCTGTCCCAGAAAATTAGGAATTAGACTAGTAATGTAATAGTATCTCTATGGTCTGTCCCTTTTTAGGGGGAGATAAACAATTGACCCATTGATCTTCCCATCCCGGTGTTCTACTGGTAGGCCTATTCAGAGTTCACCAACACTACCATCTGAGTCTGTATGCAATGAGTTGAATTGGGATTTGTAGGTGGTGGAACTGAAAACAAAAAAGTTTTTCTCAAATCAAATGAATCAAATTTATTTCAATCAAATGTATTTATAAAGCCCTTTTTACATCAGCCGATGTCACAAATACAGAAACCCAGCCTAAAACCCCAAACAGCAAGCAATGCAGATGTAGAAGCATGGTGGCTAGGAAAAACTCCCTAGAAAGGCAGGGAACCTAGGAAGAAACCTGGAGAGGAACCAGGCTCTGAGGGGTGACCAGTCCTCTTCTGGCTGTGTCAGGTGGAGATCAGTTCAATTATCACTGTTGTCACCCTTGATGGTACATGATGCAAATATGAGGATATTTTCAAAGTTAGTTATATCGTAATTACAGAATTGTCTGTCATCATTCTGTACAGTTGTGTGGTGGTCATTAGCTGCCACAAAGTCATAAACCCCGCCTATTTCGACAATTTCTCTCTATTTTTACGATAAAGCCAATGTTGACTTAGTGGCTGTGTTATCTAGTGGAAACCTAGTTGTGTCTACATGTCACAATTTGACTAGGTTGATTGCAAGGGCCATGGGACGGTGATTTGCCAATGTGCATCACACTTTATTGTCAGACAGCACATCAGCACACAAATATTTGTAACATATATTGCGACAGTAAATATCTATGATTCAACTGATTATGTTTTTATGCGAAAGTACTAACACCAAATGACCAGCAAGTGGCATAATAATTTTAGCATTTTAAAACGCTGCAAATAGAAATAGAATATACGAACTAGAAGTGTTCTGTGTCAAACGTATTAGCGATCCCACGACCGTTCTATGTATTACATTTCTATTTGCAGCGTCCTGCGACGTAACGTCTACTGAACATGCCCCCCCGGTCGTCACTAGTTACCCCAGCCACAAAGTAATAAAACCTGCCTATTTCTACAATTTGTATTCTTCAAATATGATGTTAAACCTAACCACACATGCCTACCTTATGCCTAACCTTAAATTAAGACCAACAATAGAATTTTGGTTTCAATGTTTTCGACATAACTTTGTAGCTGTGGTAACTAGTGGAAACTCCATGCCCCTGGATATGCGATGACGTATGGACAACAAACAGTTGTTGGACTTGAGTAAGCTAACGTTAGCTAGCACAAGGACGAGGAGAAAACAGCATCTTTACATTCAAGCGCTTCTCGGGGAACGTCAATAAGCGGCATGTCTTTGTTTTAAAATAACAACCAAAAAGGAGATTATTGTTCAACAGTTAAATCATTTGGGCACGAGAACGAAACATGCTCCGGACTATGACGCTTGTTTTTTTCCTTGCCTAGTCGAGGATTGTGATGCGAGGTGCTCTGGTGAGACCGCGAACGACATTCGGAAATTATTTTTCTTGAAATAGAATGATTGACTCGAAAACAAAGCATTTGGGTTTACCGAAAGGTGCATAAAACTACACCGGTCTAGATGTCATTGTTGGGCAACTACTTTAGCTAGCTTCATGCACATGAAATAGTATTTTGCTAACGTAATGGAGGCACTGTGGGTACAGTTTTAGCTAGCTGGTCACCCAAAATATAGCTATAACGTTAGCTAGCTTCCACATCCACTTTTAGAGTGTGCTGACCAACAAAATACAGAATACTGTAACATAAAACGGCTATCTATGCACTTTGTTGATATCTATCGTGGTTACCTAGCGTGAAGTTAGCTAGCCAAACAAGTAAACTAGGTTGAGACTAGCAGCAGAATACATTGTTTCTTGGTTACGAGGATTTGTCACGGTCGTTTGACACGAGGTGTTGCCTTTACCTCTTGGTAATTTCACAACAATTTACCGTTCCTGGACATGTGATATGGTCAATTTATCAAAGGTTTTCTGAAATTACAATTTCAGGCTATAAATATTCTGAACTGCAGGCACGCATCACGTGTCAAACAGTTACATTTGCTTGCTTGAAAGTTGTCAATAATATGCGAAATTATCTATTGAAATAGTTGTGTGTGTGTGTGTGTGGGCACAAATAGCTGTTTTGTCAATCAATTACGTTAACACTCAAAAAGCACTTATATTGTCATTGACAAAGTTGTAAACATTCTTGATGAAAGCACTTATTTGACAAATTATGTTAGCTATTGAAGAATCAAAGACCAGCATTCAAAGGCTAGACTGACATCTACTCAGAAGGCATCACTTTAAATATCTTGTGTCAAGTACAGAGTTCTCGAATCCAGTCAATTGCCAACACTATCTTCCTGGAAATGAAAATATGAATGTCGAGGAGCAAGCTCTAGATTTGTGCAATGTCAAAATGAAGAATAATGTTGGTGACAATACTACCAATAACTCGCAAGAGATCCTACCCCGGCTCTCGGAACTGATGGATGGAGATTTGTGTAAGCAAGGCATTGGCAACGAGGCTGCCAACACGTCCTCTCTAGCCAAGCTCACAGACAACCCACGAAGGGAGGACAACCACCGGTCAAAAGAGACACTAGAAATCGACGAAGTGAATGGGAATAAGAACAACAGCGTCCCAGATACCCCTGCAATAGTCAGTTCTGACTTTGAGGTTTATCATGACGACCAACGCCAAGAAGAGAGAATCAAGGATACAACACCATTGGCCCTTATGTTTGCTATTGAGGAAGGGGATGATGGTGGGGATATGGACATTGGTGTGGATTTGAGTCTGGATGAAAGTGGCATCTTGGAGTCAGAACCTACTGACCAGGGACCATCCCTAGCAGAGGAGACATCCTCTAGCAGTACCAATCCAGATTCATCAACTCCAGATGCTGTCACCGACAACGAACCTGAGAAACCCTCAGAACAGAAGGACTCTCCACCTGTCACTGCCCCGGGAGAGGTCCTCTCTCCAGCCCTGGATGAGGGGGATGATAACCACAAAAATGGC